>NC_084998.1:15506897-15689397 GCF_963854185.1 Sardina pilchardus
GCTACCACCGAGTGTCTTTCCAGTTCTCAGCCCAATAACCAGCAATGCACCACATTTGCACAATGGCAGTAGCAGATAGGTACGGTTTAATCTGCAAAAGTATTATCATTAGTCAAATTTACCCCAGATTCATAGATCTTTTTATCTTATTTTATAGAATTGCAAAACATAATTGAAAATATCAGAACATACCGCCTCTCATTTACTCATCTCATTGTCATTAAAACAGCTCATCCATCTCTGGATATTTGCACTGAGCTTTGGGCCTCTTTTAGCGACGGTGACAATGAGGGCGGGACGCTTAAGTACAGATGTATCGGCGTGGGCTGACAGTTTTATTAAAGTTCACAGTCACGCTCCCTCAGACTGCTGAGTGAGCTTGTGCTACCGCTGTGCATCCGCATTAGTTGATGTTTAGCCGCTCCGCAATTTATTTGACTGACGCTTGCGATGACTGTTGCAGGACAGATGAGAACCGGTGGTACCTGCCATATTTCATCTCGCCATATTTTTCCAAGACAAAAAAACTGTAAACAAGGAAATGAACACCACAACTGTAGTTGCCTGAAATGACGGGTCAGTGAAAGTAGCGTGGTTGTCTCTATTGTCATTTTGTTGGGAGGTAAGGTAGGCCTAATAAAAGTAGACATGCAACACTCAAACTTTACATGAACCCAGCATCATAAAACTACATATAACCAAGCCATAATGACATGGTTACATGAAAGATAAGATCACTTTCTTTTGTGTAGCATCACCTCAACCTCATCATTTGTGTAAGTGTCAAAATGACTTATCAACAAGCGATAAAAGGCTGAAATAATTCTTAAAGACCGTTCTGGAAATTAGTAGCCATGACAACTAATCACATTGCTTGGCAGCAGGCTCTTTATGGCGAACAACATCGCCGTACGCCTGTCTTATGATGGATTCGAGTTCAAGTATCACCTACTCAGTAAACTTGAGACAATTATGCTTACCAGAGTAAGTATACTTGTTTTTCTCTATATGCTCTGTATTGCACTTTTGTACCCTGAGTGGGCACACTAGCAGTCAGAGAGCATCTCCTTCCCACTTCTTTCCATTGTTCATGCATCAGGCTGAGAATATTGGAGATGCTAAAAGGGGGGCCTCTCTGCCCAATTCACGTCATGCTAAATGCCTGGTAAGTATATCATTATTTGAACTGACAGCGGCAACAATTTGAGGCTTCTGTCTGCTTCCCACCCCCCTTCAATTATGATGTTTCCTTGGGAATATGAGAGGATAAATGCACTCAAATGACAATAAACCTGTTTAAAATTAATGTGAAAGAATTGGACACAGGAGCTAGAAGCCCACTCAAGACTTCACAAAAAAGATCACGTACAATAAAGTAAGATATAATACCCACCCACCCATTCTCGTTTCCCAATTGTGCTGCTGTATAAATGTATCATTTTAGCCCGGAGGCTATATGAAAAGCAATGCATTAAAGTCAAGGAAGCCATCCAGACCCTGTATGGGAGCCATGATTACTCCATTATCCACTGTTCTGAAAGGGAAAAAAACTCAAGTAAAACTACTAAACGAACTCTGATGCTATAAGCTGGCATGTAACAAGTGGACACTCTTGCTGTAACCCTTCTCTGCCCAGAACCGAGTCCTGAGTGTTTACCCTGCGGCTGTGATGTGGCTCTGACCCGCGCGGTGGCCTATTTAAGCCAAACTGCTGATCCGTGTTATTTACGGGCCAAAGCCATTTTCTGACCGCGGCTGAGCTCAGGCCGTGGCCACATCATTAACCCTTCCACTGGCAGCATCGGCCAGCGGCACCGGGACACTGATTCACTGCTGGGGAACACTGTCAGATAGCTCTTCACAGGAAGCGGTCAACAGGGTCAGCGTGGGACCTGCAAGCCTGTAGTGAGACTTTCATGCTGGACTTTGGAAGTTTCTAATGTATGTAATATGTAACAAGCACATTTGTGATATAACAATATGCAATATATGCTATGTCTATAAGCTATGCTGTATAGAGTTTATAATGTAAGATGATGCATTAATGAATATATGTGTCTGTGTGCGTGCCTGTGTGTGTGTGTGTGTGTGTGTGTGTGTGTGTGTGCATGTGTGTGCGTTTGCGTGTGTGTGTGTGCATGTGCGTGTGCGTTATTATGTTTTCATGCAATGTATAGGTTTTTTAGATACATTGCTTATGTACATATAATGTCTATATGTGTTTTCTATGGGGAAAATAAGGAGCCCTTACCAAACATCATTAGTTAAAACATTAATGAGTCTGGCTAGTTGACAGAGACATACAGTTGCTAATGTTGGGTATAAGCAAAGCTCCAGTGCAGGGGCTTTCTCCCTTAAAGTTGATATCTATTTGCCTCCACCAATATTCTCCAAACAACGGCTTGATTAGACAACGCAGGTGGAGAGGCTGATTCAATATTCCACACCCTCGATGGAACGTGAACTCATGTCAAATAATTCCGCCCTTCGAAAATCAACGCAATCAACACTTTGCTTTGTGTAATGCTGTTTTTCCAGCGCTCAGAAACCTAAACTGCAACATCGGTTGCAAGAGAAGAGTCAATACGCGTGTGCCAATATTATTATGGGCCATCACATCTGTGCCTGCGCAGTTAACAGCCTGGCAGTGAGTAGCCTTTGGGTCAAACACTGAGCATCTGTGTCCAGCGCTGGGTGCAGACTCAGCCATGCGTCCATCCTAATTCTCTGTGATTCATTCAGTCATTACACTAAGCTTTAACAGTGGACATGTTTAATATTTATTGTTAGCAATGAGGATTTCTGTTTAACGGCAGCAAACTAAAAAGAGTAGGCTGTGTAAATGTTTTGAACTGTTTGTGGAAGGCAATTGTGCACCCATTATCACTTCAAGAATACATTTCTTACACAAAATTACATTTCTTGGGGTCCACATGTTCGGGTGAATGTGGGGGGGGGGGGGTGCTTTCGCATTAAGGATAAATTCTGAATTCCAATAAATTCCACACTTGTTTAACCAAGGATATGATTAGGTTTCCCTTCCCCTGTGCTAGCCTAAAGCATAATGCATAACAAATTATCATTTTGCATTGGCTGTTTGGGCTTATGGAACCAAAGTCACATATTAAATACAAGCACATACAAAACACTTATACACACAGGTAATCATGTAAACAATATGCTAAACTGACCAAAAAACACTTAACAACAGAGCCCAAAGGGGTAGGAGACATTTATTCTAATGGCAGCTTTTCTCTCGATAGTCTAGTTGTCCATGCAGTGTTAGCAGCAAAATCAACTTTGGTGTTTGTACACAGTCCTCGTTCTCTACATGCAAAACATACAAAGTGTCTCGGACCGAGCCGTAAACAATCCCAGCCAATCAGCACAGGTGCTGCAGGAGCGTGGGAGGGGCAGGGGCGTGATCTGACTGGCTGCTGCGCTCAAATGTTAACAACCCTTTTGGGGCAACCAAAGCAGAATCCTGCCCTGCATCTTCAATGCGTATATATCCTGTGTCCGCTGTTGGGTTTAATACGCTGCCAGTGATATCCACGTGTGCTAATATTCCACGGCAGTTGCTGGAGATGACCCATTGAAGACGTCCTGGTTACACCAAGTGCAATTCTCGATAACAAACACAATAGTTTTATTGATGCTATTTTCTTTTTTTTTTTTCGCGTGAGCTACGTGAACATTTCTGGCAACCGCATGATGAACAGCAGATCGCAATTAACACCTAAAGGCTCCTGGAGGCAGAAGGAGTCAGGTTTGATTTAGTAATGCGTGAACGTCCCCCCCTTCCGTCCTCCACCCCCCATCCCTCAGTGCGATCCAGAAGCCCATGGCTGCTGCTCGGCTAGGCAGGGTTATCAGTGGGTAGCTGGGTGCGTTTGGGCATGTTCGAGAAGATAAGTCCGGGCCGTGACAAATGAAATGCGGCACGGGGAGCGAAGGAGACGGGAGGAGGCTACCTGCAGCAGGAGCAGGTGGAGAGAGACGGAGCGAGAGAAAGAAAAAGAGAGAGAAGGAGAGAGAGAGAGAGAGAGAGAGAGAGAGAGAGAGAGAGAGAGAGCAGAGGCACGCGCTCCAGCACCAGCAGCAACAGCAGCACAGACAGCAGGGCTGGAGCTCTAGCTTTGTTCACATAAATCAACCTGCCTCTGAGGATAGGGGGCTGGATGTGTGTGTGTGTGTGTGTGTGTGTGTGTGTGTGTGTGTGTGTGTGTGTGTGTGTGTGTGTGTGTGTGTGTGTGTGTGTGTGAGTGTGTGTGTGTGTGTGTGTGTGTGTGTGTGTGTGTGTGTGTGTGTGTGTGTGTGTGTGTGTGTGTGTGTGTGTGAGAGAGAGAGTGTGTGTGGGTGTGCGTGTGTGTGTGTGTGTGTGTGTGTGTGTGTGCGTGTGTGTGTGTGTGTAGAGAGAGAGAGGGTTGGTTCTGGGAGGGAAATGGCCATCATTTGATATGCCACAAACAACATTGGGAGAACAGTGGCTGCCACGGTACTGTCATTGTTATCGCCTTTGAGAAGTGTTCTCTGATCAAGAGATTACGCTTCTGCACATACGGAAGCAGGAGGAGGAGGAGGGGGCCATGTTCAAGAACAATTATCTATTTACGGTATTAGTTGTTGTGTATTTTTCTGTTATTTCGAATTCTTTGTTTTTCAGTTTTTCCTGTCCTTTATTGCCGAGTTATTTTGCTTCATTATCTTCTAAAACAAAAGTTATTTAAAGACGTATTAATGCCCACTGTATTTTTTCCCCTTTGTGAATGAAAAGATTGGCACTATCTGCGAGGTGCTTTCAAATTCCGATGATGATGCAATCAATCATGCGTCGGAGCGGCCTGTCAGGCACACCTGTGAATGTGTTTGTTGCTGTTTTATTTTAAGACAGGTGACAGTAAATCCTGTCTGTCCTGTCACCGTGATGGATATGCACCCTGTACCTGCCCCAACAAAATGTGGACTCTCCACTGCGGATTTTTACATCTGATCTCTCAAAGCTCACAGATCAAAACCAACCTGTTTCTATGAGCGACTGCACCAATCATCGACCAACGCCATAATCGCCATCATCATCATCATTGATTTTAATTAATACTCTCTTCTATCGAATAAAGCCTTTCCTTAGGCTCTTCCTGTATCCTCCCTGCTGTAGCAAGATGCCAACAACACCCTCAGGGCTTGGAATCTAAATGAACGCACACACACACACACACACACACACACACTGACAAAGTAGTAAAGTACATGCCTAACCTCCATTTTAAGTCACTACGAGTAAAAGCATCTGCCTAAAATAATGAATTTAAAACTGAAAGATGATTAGATTTAAAGACAAGGGCTTCCGTTGCATTAGGGGATGTACAGTACAGTACAGTATGTTGCGCCGCCCACAGTGAGGTACGAGGAGACAGCTGCAGGGCCGAGATACCACCAGCGCTGGGGAGAGTGCAGGCGACTGGGTGCTCCAGAAGAGCCGGGCGGGCGCTGAAGATGGAGCCAGTTGTTATGACAGATTAGCCTTTGAGGAGCTTAAATCAGTGGATAATGGGAGCACTATGGAGGGAGGGTAGGCAGATGCAGCTGGAGACTGAGAGCGCTGCAACTCATGAGCCATATCATCTGTTACAATCCGCAGGCAACAATGCGCAGATTTCCCCCTAAAGCCCCATTCGCTGCAGCCCCTGCATCGGCCGTGGGTGTGAGGGTGTGTACTGTATGTATGTGCGTGACTGTGTGTGTGTGTGTGTCTGTGCGGACATGTATTGTACAGTGTACACACACTTTATGTGTCTGTGTGTGTGTGTGTGTGTGTTTGTGTGTGGAAATGAAAATGTGTGTGTACCTCTGGATGTGCGTGAGAGTGGAGAGGAGTGTAATGGCTGGCAATCAGAAGCCTCTATCAGTTTGTCCCGATAGCAGGACACATGATCGACTGCCTCCAAGAGCCATTGTTGGCTCAGAGACAAAGAACAACCGCAGAACTATAATCCTGTGGGCAAGCTCGACAAGGAACAGGAGAATGCGACCGTTACACAAAATGAGTGTTAATTGTCCGCATTTCTGTTAAATAGAGTAAAGTTGAACTTTGCAAGAAACTTTGCAGAACTTCTGTATTGTCTGCGATCGCAATTAAGGTACAGCATGCACAGCGCCGAGGTCAGACTGAGAACCTGCATTATGCAAGCTTTTGTTCAGGCTGATAGTTTGAGCCACTCTGTCCGGCCTTGAGGTTTTCATTGATTAACAGTTAAGTACATCACTTCTCAAAGTTCCATCTTGGCATGTTTTATTACAGTGGTGCTTTTCACCAGACATCCATTTGCCCTCATGGACATAAAGTGAAGCAGTCGTAACAAAAAAAAAGCAGAGTAAAACATCTAACACCATTCCGGTTTACATCAGCAATAACCACGTGTAATAATTTTTTGTGGAGTGACATTGTGAATTCAAGGTAATGTGGTCAAAATTGAACAGCCATTTATGCACAGTTTTAAAATAAAACTTGCCTGTTCGAGATGAGGTGCGTAATCCCTACTGGACTGATGTAAGCAGTTAATCACTTTATATTTTTAGCATTTTAATTCCTTTGAGAGACCCATTTGTGATGGTCTGATTATTAGAAGCTGCCGGAAACCCATCTAAGTAGTTCACAGAATCATATCTTCATTAGCACTTCGTATTAGCACGGTACAAACACTATCAGTTGTCTTAGTCATACTTGACAGCAGCAGCAGCAGCAGCACTAGCAACAGGGCTAGCAGTGAAAGCGGTTGTAGCTGGTGGTCACGGCACCATGTTAGCCAACTGGCTTCCTGGACGGCCGATCCCTACGACAACAACAGCAATCTGCAGCAGTGCAGCCTGGGCAGTGTTTGACATGAGAGGCACACTCATGAACCGAGGCTGAAATTAAGAATGCTAAACAGCTCAACCACCAGAGAGGGCTCTCGGCGGGACCTCATATGTATTCCGAGCCATGTTGCAAACCTGACGCCACTGCTCTCCAAGGCAAAGATTAGCCGGGTGTGTGTGAGAGGCCATGTTGTTTGTGGTCCGTTAATGGAGAGAGAAAAGACAATATTCTCAATGCTAGTGCCCTTCAATGGACACACTATTTAGTTGTTGGTATTGGGAGCAAATAGAGGCGGCTTAAATAGGATGAGAAGAGAGAGAGAGTGAAAGAGAGAGAGAGGGAGAGAGAGAGGAGTTAGATCGGCAGTTGGGGCAGTCAATCTGTCTGACACCCGGGAGATGCTTGCTCAATTGCAGCAGCACCACCCCACCAACACCACCACCATCATGCTCATTGCATTCTCAACGGACCCCCACCCCCACACCCCTTGGACAGACCCTATTGAAAATCTCTATGATTCTCCATTACTCTGTCCAGATTTTTTTCCCCCCTTTCTTTTCTTGATAGGCTGCCCGGGTGCAAGACACACGCAGACAGACTATTCGGCTCTCTCTTAGTCTCAGACAGTGGCCTGGACCATCACTCTCATTCTGCTCTGTCTGTTCTGATAAGAGTACAATACAAGACCTTTTACTTGCAAGGGGGATATGGAATGACGACCCGTGCATAGATGGTGGTGGTGGCTCAGGCTGGCCCTTAACCAGTTCACTTCATGCAACATACTGTACCACACATCCTGAATGTATGGCAACCGATTCTGACACATTCATAATGAAAAATGATGCACAGCTAGCGCGAGGGAGTTCATTTACTAGTCGTACGGACATGTCTGTACTGTATGTCAAAGACCAGCAAGAACTTGAAGCTGCTGTGGTGAAAGACCACCAGCATGAAATGACACTGGAATGGATGCTGAATTCAATCAAATAACTGGCAAACAAAACCTAATGTGCTATTTAACTGAACAATGGTCAACTACTATTTGCCTTTTCAGAAACTTTGTATGAAGTGATGAAATGCAGCTTGTTTTCAATTATCTGCCAGAAAGAACAGTTAATTTGTTAAGACAGTCGATCTTTTTGGCTGCTTTTGTGTGTGCATGTCCTGATGTGCTGCCTATGTAGATATGCTTGATGTGTACCAAGCAGGCTAATGAATATTTTACAGCAGTAGCCTGGTAGCTTCTTAGTTACATTTGGTTACAGACATTTCAAAATACCATTCCATGTGTATCTTCTACAGCATATTTGTTATTTTTCTTGCCACGCGCCAACAGATACTGATATTCATTACAACCTGAACAAATCATTTCTAGTTTTAAGACGTTGCATTACAGTGAAAAACAACTGAAACTTTCACATCTACAGTACTCTCAAGTGTGTGATTGTGGTGTGTGTGAGAGAGACTATCATGATAACCATGATTGTGGCGGCACTGAACTGTATTACATGCTACTGTTTCATATCGCACTGCTGATAACCATGTGTGTAGATGGAGAGGCTGCTTTCAAATAGAAACCATAGAAGCAAAGGGTATCTTCAGTCTGCGCTATAAGTTGGGCTTTAAATGCAAGTTTGAGACTTGTTCCTGCTGCAATTTTGTGCAGTTTGACCAAGTGATGAGAGTAATTTATATCCTGTATGGAGGTGTCATTTGGATTTACATTTATCATCATGAGGCATATTTTCACAAGATTTCCCCAGATCACGGCAGCCGGGTTGGCGAGAGTGGCTGTTAAAATGATGCAGGCATGCATTATACAACGCACAGACCATCTCAAGATGGAATGTGAGATTCTGGGGGGGGAAAGCCAGCTATCGAGTACACTGCAAAAATTAAGATTGATTTTTTTTTCTGCGGTGTGAAGGTGGTGGTGGTGGTGGTGGGCCGGGTGGTGGTGTGCTGAGACACTGATGTATAATGACAACACAAGAAAAGAAGATTCAACCAGATTCTCTCTCTCTCTCTCTCTCTCTCTCTCTCTCTCTCTCTCTCTCTCTCTCTCTCTCGATCTCTTCTTCTTTCTGTGCCTCTAAGTGTATTGCGGGTCAGCATGTTGATAGGATCTCTACTCACCCCGCATGCATTACTCATGAGGGATTTAAAAAGAGTTAGTGTGACATTTTGTTGTATTAGCAGCCTGTCTCCACTCCGGCGATAAAAAATAATGAGCAATGGTTATCGCCCGGCACTTCTTGATATATCAAACGCTGCAAATATACACATATACAACTATAAAATGTAATTTTTTAAATCCTAATCTACCGAAATGGGGCTCACGACGACAGATCGTAAGGAGGATAAATGCTTATAGCTGATGCAATTCTCTGCGTAGAGTATATATGTGTTTTTCAGTATGATGTAATTCAACAGTAACCACACCTGCAGTGGGGAATATGACAACGACAAGTACAACACATATGTACAAGAGACTCATTTGTCTGCGGTCAAGAGGGTACACAATTGAAGGGGGATTGTGAAATATCACATTGTGTTAAAAATTCAATCATGCCAAGTACAAATCAAATTAGGTGATGGAAGTTGTCCGTGTCCCCACAAAACCCTGAAGTAACATTAGCCTTTTTCCATTCAGTGCATGGTCCTGTTTCAACATTCCTTTATTAGCGGCAAAATGGGCATTTCAGAGGCCGTGAATAAAATATCTGAGTTATTGGACGCTTTAAATGAATTAAAATCAATCCGACCATATTAAATGTATTTTTAATTGAATCCCAGCTTTTAATTTGCTTTATGACTGCCAAGCAATTTCTCCTATGCAATTTACGACGGTCAATGTTGTTAAATTCAATGTTTGAAAGAGCCAATCGATATAATTGTGTGTAGAACAAACGGAGCCTGATTACAGCTAAAAGTTGCGCGGACTCCGAAACAGAGAGAGGCAGGCCTGTTCGCTAACTGAGGAGAATAAAATATAGATAAGTGCTCGGAGAGGCTTTTGTTCGTGCCTCAGCTAAAGCAGTTCAGAAATAATCTGTTAACTATGATTCTGGCCGCTTCCTTCCAGGCATTCTGCCGCTCACTACCGCTTTGCGCCAAACAGACCCACCACAGTTGCAGTTTTTGCTATTTATCTTCCCTTGTTTTGTCTGTTTTTTTTTTTTTTTTTAACTTCATTTTCCCCCCTCTTTCACACCTCCTTTTCAAAAGTTCTTTTTTTCCCCATTCAAGTTGCTGGAACTCATCAAAATCTTGACTCCTGCAGAATACCATCAATCACGAGCCCCCGCTGGTCTGCCAGGAGGCTGGAAATTGCTCCAGTGCGGCTCCATAGGGGAGGCATTTGCTTCTGTACGTCTCTGAGCAGAACAGACAGGGGCTCGGGCTTTTTCAGGGGTTTCAGTTTTTTTTTTTTTTTTTTTTTTCCAGGGTGCCACACATCGCAATCTCAAAGGCTGTGTCACTGGGACGCGGGATTATGCATGGTAGAGCCAGCCAGCAGAATATCCAGGATCACCCCCCCCCCCCAACACACACACACACACACACACACACACCCCTCCCATAAGTCAGCCAGGGGAGCTCGTACACGCTCATGCAGCGAGGAAAGTCTTGCCACAGAGCAACCCCGTGACTCAGTCACTCATTTGATATTGGCCATTGTTAAATGATGGGTAACCAGAGACGTAGAAGAAGTAGGAGAATTGCTTTGTTTTGATTTCCTTAGTGTCAACTCTGCACACATCAGGTTCAACTGTGCTGAGAAAGGATCAATAACATATACAGAGTTAAATGATTTAGAATGATTCATGACATATTTATGTTGTAGTAAAATCCCAAAAGTCAATCTAGATCACAGTGTGTGGCTACTACAGCACAAAATTATCTTAAAACTTCACAAATGTTTTTTCTTTTTTTAAGAAAAATACATGAAAAAAACCGACAACATGGATCATGCATATCTTTGCCCCGAAACAACCAATAAATACAAATTTCCTGGAGTTTAGGAGAGAGTACTGATTTTAGCAGACATGTGTCTTTTCCTCGGCCCAGTTCATATTTTATTTGATGTGCTGTCATGCCCATAGACCCACACAGTTAGTCACATCTCAGCCATGCATTGATATGCAGCATTTACCTCCTTGATTAATGGCAATCCTGTTTAAATTGGACATATGGTAATGTCAAACATTAAAATGTCATTTTTAATGTCAAGGAAAGAGTACAAAAAAATGCATCAATGCATCCACCACACTTGCTTCAGTGAGTTCAAAACTGATCTGCTGTCACATTTGGATGCTAAATCCCAAATAAGACATTCTGTATGATTGACAGTGTTCTCACTCAAAGACATTGCAGCTTGGCTTACCACATACCATGAACCATGAGACATGGCCTGCTCAGATGGTAGCAATGACGACAAACAAGCTCGTCATATCATCACACACTGATACAGTACAGGAGGTGTGATATAGTGTGATATTCACACTGGTGGGCTGTGTGGTCAGTCTGGGGTCAGGCTGAGGTCAGAGTGCAGTTATCATGGGATAACAGCACCATAGAATGTGTCTTGGCCAGTCACAGTGTCAGGCTACACCTACGGGTGTTTGATACGGCATAAACTCATAAGAGGATGCAATAACTGGTGAACAGAAATCTCCTCATTGATAGAAGAGAAACTGCTGTAACAGCAGCTGTTACAAACAACTGTAACAAAAAAAAGATATTTGATGGTAAGGTTTGATCAGCACTGGGAGGAGAGTTGGATTACTGGACGGGTTTTAGAATTAATGGTGCACTTTATGAATGTGATGTGACGGTAGCATTACTGTCTATGGGTAGCATGGGCTAGCGTTGTTCAACACTGAGCTAGGTTGTTCTGATTTGGTTCCGAAACCCACGCATTAAGGCAGAAGGTTTAGTGTCTATGTGCACGTCTGACTGTTTAAAAATTACAGTGCAAATGCACACATCTCACTACCCACACATGCTTTTCCCATCCTAGATGTTCCTCTATGCTTTCTCCAGTTTGATTAATTTCATTCTAAATGAACCGTATGAGATCTGTGCTTTGAAGCAGATTAGGCTACTGTCTATGAGTGCATCTGTCTCAAAACTAAAAGGTAACTGTGCCTTATTCATCAAACAATAACTGAACAGCAATAAACAAACTAAATCAATTGATGTACCCTTTAGGTGTGTTGACATTTTTGCATTCACGCTTTTCCCTATGAGAGATTTTCATAGGCTACTGGCAAGAATTCAAAACTTTCACCCCTGCTTTTACATGGAAATATAAAATGGCATGCAGATAAAGCAGAAACTAGCTGTGAATAACCAAGAATGTACTGAGATTGGACTGGTATGGTTTAGTCCGGCCTACTGCGTCATATTGGAATAATTTAAAACATCAGTGAAAGTGAGAATTCATGAATTCTTTTGGAGGTACATTTCAAAACCTCAAGATATATATAATATGTCATGAAGTAAACTAAAAATATTGCAATATTATTTCTTAGCCATCTCGCCCTGCCCTACTTGGAAGTAGCTACCGGCTCCATCAGTCTGCACTACACACTTGAAAAGCTAGAGGCAAGAGATTAGCGATTTCACCACTTTTTTTTTTAACACAGGTTAGCCTTAAGTGCACCTCGCCAAAACATGACTTGGGAACACAACATGTTTACTTTCTGGCCAGCAGTGAAGAAACACACACCACCAGTATTTGGCGAATAATCACTTTTTCAATGTTTCTCCTCTAGCATACCCTTGATACCCAGTATATTCCGAGGTGTGCAGAGTCTTCTGTTTGTTTTTCTGCAAAGAATTTCTGCAGATGGACGGCGACGATCTGGAAAAGGAAAATCATCTTCCCTCTCTTGTCTCCTCTGGGATCCCCTTGCATACCCAGTACATATTCTATTCTCTGACTATAAACCTGTCTGTTTGTTTTTCTGGGCAGAATATTTCTGCAGACCATCTGACCGTCTAGCCAGTCTGACCCTTCCCACACGCTGCCATTTCAGAGGAGCTTGGTCTGCTGTTGTTGAGTTTCATGTCCTTTGCCAATCCCCTCTGTGTCAAGCGAAGGGAGAGGGTTCATACTTTTTTTTTGGAGGGGGGGGGGGGCGAACAATGGCTGCCTTTGAATTCTCAGTGTCTCTGAGCCTTCACTGTTTGGAGGCCCAATTAGATGCCAGGAGAAGCCAACCATTAGACAGCTAAGGGCACTGGCACTGTTAAGCTCCTTAGATGGTAAATAAGATCATGTCAATCCATGAGAACGAGACATGTTTTCCTTTTAGATGTTTAAAGCAGTGATGTCAATGCCCCAGGTCCAGACAAAGAGAGATGTTAAAAGACAACTGATGTACTGTAGCGCTCAAATGCAAAACTGCGTTTTGAAGTTACATGGCACAAAAAAAGACCCAATTTAGCAAATATTTCATGGAGGCTGGGACAGAAATCCAATACAGGTGGGGTCTTGTACGTACAGAATGTACAGAAACTCAAAACAAAATCCCCAAGCTTGTTTTTCAGTGAAAAACATATCACATGTCCTTTTTTTTTGTATTTCCTAAGGCCACTGTTTACAAACCTGCTGCTGCTTCATTCAAGCGAGCAGCGAAGCTTTCATGTCATCATTGCCTGGAGAGACCTTCAGTTCTCTGAGCTGGTGAGGGTCAGACATTACAGATTTTTGGTAGCGCTCGCCACCTGCTCTCTCCCAGTTAGCGAAACCTCGAGCCAGAGTACGGTCGGGAGCCCAGTCTTTTATTATCGCCTCGCCTCTCCTCCCCTCCATCCCCCCTGCCCCTCAACCCTCACAATGCCCACTGCACAGGGAGATGTAATTTCAATCTCCCCAACACTTTCATGTGCCGCAACTATCAAAGCAAACAAAGTGGGGGAATTGGTTGGAGAATCAATGATAATCAGGGAGGCTCCAGCTCTCTCTCATCCATTAGAGAAATCCTGCAGTTGGGACTCCTCCTCATGCTGGCATGCGCTAATAAATGATTGGCCCCTGACTCGAAGGAGCATGCCATGATAATAGGTACCCATTCCAGGAACTAACTCATGTGAATTCATAGCTCATAAGCCTCGGCGTAAATTGATTAACAGAACACAGGAGCACACGAGATTGCTCTTGAACTGAAGTTACTGAACTAGAGATAGGTTCAGATCTACATGCCTTAAGGACTTTTTTTTTATCCACTTTTGAAATGTTCAGAAGTGCAGATCTAAGCTATTATAGCCTACGCTTTATAGCTTCACTCTCTCTAAAGTTGAAGGTTATCTATCTATGCATTACGAATAAAATAACTTCATATATTTCTGCAATTATACCCAATCAAATCTTTGCATGTACTGTATTTCAGAGACATGCCTTTTTTATTCCATTTCATGTTTAGAAATTGATTTGTTTTATACGTGTTATTATCTCTTATATGGCATACATTAACATCATATCTGTATACTTAACAATCTGTCAAGAGTAGCCAGTATTATGACTACCACGCACAATCATTATTGTCTATAAATATGTGTAGCACATACTGAGAACCTGTCTTCCTAACTTTCAACTGAAATTTTATTGTGAAGGGGGGAGAGAGGAGAGTAGGATAGAGATTGAAAGATGGAAAGCAAAAGAGAGAGAGACAGAGAGAGAGAAAGAGAGAGAGAGAGACTGAAAAGATGACAGTCGTGTAAGCACTTGCTTGGCTTAATCCACTGTCTGTCTCATCACAACTGCCAGATATGTCTTCTGGGACTGTATTATCAAGGTACTAAAGCCAGTTCCAATTTCTTTGAGAAATATGTATGGTTTCCTCTCAACAGATTAATAGAAAAGTCCAAATTGAGAAAGCATTCAAGAAGAGAAACTGAGCTTTTTTTCTTCTTTTTTTTAAAGACGGGTTGTCCGATCCATGGCCACAAGCTCCCAGATTTAGTTTATTCCATTTCAAAATGAATCAAAGAGTCTGCAGAGCTGTTGGAGATTAAATGTGAGAACCTTCTCTAGTCTGGAAGACTAAGTAAGTTCTTGGCATACAGTATATGTAAGCATAGATAACAAAACATCAATAATCCAGATGATCTTTGCAGATTCTTTGGATGAAAAAGAATGATTCACCTCTCCACCTCTAATGATTCATAAATTTTTACTATATCTTATTTTATGAATAAAAAGAGCTCTATTTGTTATTTGTTTTTTCTCATACGTACGTGTGTGTGTGTGTGTGTGTGTGTGTGTGTGTGTGTGTGTGTGTGTGTGTGTGTGTGTGTGTGTGTGTGTATGTGTGTGTGCATGTGTGTTGAATAGTACATGAATTAACCATGTTATGAGGCTGCTTGTATGACCTGATCTGGCTTTCCCTGATGAGGAAAGGCTTTGTGAATGACAAATGAAATACTATCAGTTATTCTATACCTAATGCCCACTGATGGCTAGCTGCCCTCTTGAGAGGTTCGAGGCCACACTGCTATGAGATCCAAGAAATCAATTGAGCCCCCCCCCCCCCCCCCCGTCGCATCCTCATCATAAACGTATGATTAAGCGGAGAAGAAATGTTTGAAACTCTCAAGCATAACTTCATCATTTGTCCATAATCAGTCAAGGAGGCTTAGCCTTGAAAAAAAAGGTCCACAGAAACACACAGACTCTCGGCGGGATTTGGCCCTGATGGATCTCGGATAAACTGCTTGGCCCCATTCCAGCTCAGGGCCGGGTCAGACAGGCTAGGGCCGAATCTGGGCCACAACCGGGCCGCATCCATTCTAATAACCAGTCAGGGATGCTTAGGAGAGACTAGAGGCACTGTGCACTACAGGGATCTATCCTATCTCTCTTTCCAGTCTTTAAAGTCACACCTCAGTGCATGCAAAGCTCCGAGTTTGCATTCGAACAAAATAAAGACAACCGTGTATTGGCAGTACTGTTGCACAGTCTGTGCTGAGGGAACTGGCCAAACCCCAAGACGACGATACCGCAATGAGTCATGGCTGTAGGCTGTCTAAAATGTCATTAGGATATATTATTCATACAGTAAATATTCGTCCAAGATTTCTTACATGTAAGATCTAGACAGGAACCAGATGAGACCTGAGGTGAATCACCAATGAAGTACAACCAAAAAAAAAAAAAAAAGATGTGCTTCTCTTGAGAAATTGACCATTATGTGATTTGTCATGTGTAACACTAGTCTGAGCATCAGATACGGGACATCAGCAGCAGCAGTCACTTCAGTCTGAAAAGCAGCTGGTCAGATAATACCGTCTCCTTTAATTCCCCAAACCGTCTACATATGCGAGGAGAAGGTGCGAGATATATGACTTGAATATTAAGGAGGCTGAAATGGCACAACTGCTCACATTCATTCACAGGGGGGGGGGGGGGGGGGGCTTCTTCTCCCGCGCAGCTTGCCTTCCCCGTGACATCATGGGGCTGCGTGAAGTCCAAAGCTAAGCCCTGCTAACTGGAGTCCAAAGCTAAGCCCTGGAGACTGGCAGATGTGCAGAAAGCCTGGATTGCCATGCTCTGTTAGCTTGCCTGCAGTTTCTTTAGCATTCACACTCTTTACTGACCAAGATGCAAACACAAAAGGTACTGTATGAAGCTTAAAGGGACCATCTACAACTGTGAATGTTAGCTATAGCCAAGACACAAGCTATAGAAAAGTCGGCTATTACAAAACAAAATGCTTCATTTTCCGAGACAACCATGTCAATAAAATGTGACAGGTAATGGCCGGGTTTCCCAAAATCGTTAAGAAGCTCTTAAGTCCTAAGAACTTCTTAGGAGCGTTCTTAGAACATTCTTACAACGCTCCTAAGAAGTTCTTAGCACTTAAGAGCTTCTTAACAATTTTAGGAAACCCGGCCAATGTCGGTATGGGTTTATGTCTTGTTTTGGTTCACCCTCTCTATGAAAACATGTGGTGTAGCTGGTTAGTGTAGCTGGTTAGTGTGGCCAAAATGACATAATAAAACCAAATGCCATTTCTCTTGTGCCTTCATCCTTTATTGCGCCACGACCAGCCGCCATCCTGTCTGGGCACCCACAGCGCCTCCATCACGGATGGTATATTGAGCATCCGTCACTCCACACATCCGCGTCCTCTCAACTCTTTATGGTTTCATATCTCTCGGAGATGGATGCGGGCCCATTTGAACCCATCGCCTTCAAAGGGACACGTATAATTTTACTTTACAGGGAGGCGCCGCCAGATATCGGGAGGCATCTCGTCTGTTATAAATCTTGACCGCTGCGGAGAAAGGGATGGATTATGCTGTGATGACAGCCTTCAGTGGGTTAGCCGAGCACAGATGTGCTCATTGACAACACGGTGGCAATTTTACGAAGCCGAGTCTGTGAAAATGGTATTTATAAGAGAATAGAAAATATGTATATTTACTTGATATTGACTCGCGTCCTCTTGCCGTTGACACTGTGTGAAACGCCCCCACAGTTTCTCCTACTGAGCCCTGCATCATGCTGTTTCTTAAAAACTGTGCTATATTGCTGTGTTTTCCCCAAATGGCAGAGCACTTGTCCCAATTTGTGGACATTGTAGGAGAGAGAGAGAGATTGAGAGAGAAAAAGAGAGTGACACAGAGAGAGAGAAAGAAAGAGAGCGAGAGAGAGAGAGAGAGAGACAGAGAGACAGAGAGAGAGAGAGAGTGAGAGAGAGAGAGAGAGAGAGAGAGAGAGAGAGGCATATTCTAAAGCCCTGCGTCGCTGTAGAGATGAGATTTCTCTCCCAGGGTTTTTCCCCACTCCTACTCATATAATTACATTTTTTTTCTGGGACACTGATGTGTCTTTTTCTTCCCTCTATCTTTTTTCCCTTTGTAGGACGTCATAATAGAATAGAGAGGAGACAGAAACCTAGTCATGGGTCAAGGTAGTACAGTCATTTATCATGTCACTGTTACGACGAAAGGCATTATTTCGCAAGGTCAATCGCTCAAACTTGGCATGTGTGTATTTTATTTGCATAAAGCTGGGTCTCATTATTACCATATTCTGTCTGAGTTGACAGTAAGGTGTGACAAAGGCACACAACCGCCTTGCAAATTCCCTCACCGATATTTACATTTATCTTCATTTCCCTTGTAAGCTTGCTACACTCGTAACATGACTTTAAGAACTCCAAATTTGGAAACAGATTTCTTTCATTGCAGCCTAATGCGTTTGTGTGTGGCATCATGCTGTTTATTTATCCCTGTTACCACGCCTACTTAGCAGCCCCCTTTAAGAGTCTGTTAAACATTAGGGGTTTCTGTTTAATTGTACACATTATGTAACTCGCTGTTTAATCTTTTCTTTCGCTCATCGTCTCAAATCCATCATCCACCACACTGACATGATTTGTACAATAGTGTGATGCAGAATTAGGCAGAAAAGCATATCAGTGTTGTTTCTGTCTATTTCTAGACACCCAGCACATATGGCTCACTCACAGCAGGTGATTTGACATACGGCATGGGACCCGGCAGCCTGTAGCCTTGTGCAGTCCGTCTGCTTTCAATATCAAAACCCCCCCAGTCGGCACACAGAGAAGAAGAGAGAAACTTGAAATGTGTGTGTTTCTCTGTGTGTGTGTGTGTGTGTGTGTGTGTGTGTGTGTGTGTGCATGTGTGCGTGTATGTGTGTGTGTGTGTGTGTGTGTGTGTGTGTGTGTGTGTGTGTGTGTGTGTGTGTGTGTGTGTGTGTGTGTGTGTGTGGCTATGACTCCAGCTAAGAAAGAAACATGCCAGAGATCGATACATAATTTTCACCTGGCTAGGTCACCTGTGCCTTGATGCAGAACTTGGGAATTAGGCCATCTGATATTTTCCAATAATGATCTAAACATCATGAATGCAGTGTGTGAGTTAGTCTCTGCTCAGCGCCAGTTGAAGAGAGATTGAAGCCATAACTATCCATCTATCTATTGTATCTATCTATCTGTCTATCTATCTGTCTGTCTGTCTGTCTGTCTGTCTGTCTGTCTACCCACACAATACTCCTGTACATATACATATTTTACTGTAGGCATACAGTATATGAACTCACTTCAAGTTGCAATTACATCAACTTGTGTTCAAATCCTCTAAGCCCTGCCACTGATAAAAAGGCTCCCTGTGTTGAATTTGAGACCTTAAGAGTTTCTCTAGTCAGGATATTCATGTTGACACCAGCCAGCCGATGCTCTCCAGAAAAGAGCAACGCACGTTACTTACTCCTTCTGTGGACTCAGCCTGCATCTCCTCTTAGCCGCAATGCGAATCAGGCCTGTCACATCAAGCATAACAGAGGTATGGAAAACAAAGAGAGCCATGACTTCACTGACAGCCTAAAAGTAAAAGGTACAAGGCGCCCACGCCGCCGCTCACAGGCTCATAATGAAACAATCATCTCCGCAGGTAACAGCGGCGATGTATTATTCGTTTTTTTTTTTTTTTTTTTTTTTCGATTATCATTTTGTGAAATGATTAAAGCACTCGAGCAGTCCACTTCACACACACCCGGATGGACAATTAGCATTCATTTACAGATGACTTGCCTCTTGATAATTTGGAAACCTGTCCAAAAATAAAGTATGCAATCACACTGTTGCCATCGGCAAACAGCTAGAGAAACACCTTGAAGCACAATCCTAAAAGCCTACCAGCCTTGACTGAAAATTCCCACTAGAACAGCACTGAGGGGGTAGTGCTGGCTCTTCTTGACATGTTATCAATATGTAATAGCATTTGATAAAAACGGCAACACTTCATTTCTTCTCCTTGTCATATACCCAGTTAAACCATGTCAGAAAAATGTCAACGGCTATCCACTGCCATGTGGTTTAATGACAGATTATCACTTATAATGTAACAATGTCATGTCACCATTTCGAGAGTTAGGATATAGGCCTGCAATGTGCTGTCAACGCTAATGCTTGGTTCGGTGACAGTGGCATTTAAAGTTAAAGTTGTCTACGGTGGGGTTAAGTAGTTGTCAAATTTTCTGAAGCTCAACACTTTCTACCAACACACATCCTCACAAATACTATAAATAGTATCCTGTTATAACTGTAAGTCTTCCTACTACCATCAACTTTGTCACTATAGGCCTTCATCAGGCCAACCATCAGGAAAATGGAAATTCAAATCCACTCATCACAAACTCCTCCGCCAGCTCTGGCAGCTAATAAAGACGACATGGTCGTTTTGTGATCCTCCAAAAACACCTGCAGTCTCCACCACCCCTCTGATAATGCCCTCGGAAACCATTCAGGGGGGGGGGGGGGGGGGGGGGCACAGTCTTATGAATAATGCACGCGCTGTTTGTATTTTCCCTTGTGAGAGGCACCAACCCGTGAAGTGCACTGTGTACACATGCACACACACATACACACACACACACACACACAGACACACATACACACACACACACTCAGAGAAGAGGTAGTTTGCTACAGTGTGTAAGTGTGTGTGTGTGTGTGTGTGTGTGTGTCTGGAGGGGGGGCAGGACACTCAAGAACAGGAGCCTCTGAATCGCCCGCTGCGAACCGATGACAATCCACAAAGGCCACAGCCGCGGGTGATGTGCGCCGAAGGGGTTGACCGGGGAAACAGACAGGTCACAACAAGGGCAGCCACCAATTTCCACAAGGTCAACAGCTGCGGAAATAACTAACGGTCGGGATACCATGAGGGGGGGAAACCATGACGACTGTTCTCAAACATGCACAGCTTATGCACCCATAGTCACTTTCCCTTCAACTTCTCAGAGAGCCATGTGTCAGCATTGCAGCGATGTAAAGAAGAGAGAGAGAGAGAGAGAGAGAGAAAGAGAGAACAATGAATGAGACACTCAGACAAAGAGACAAATTCTCAGTCTGAGAAATGAAGTTCCATCTACCACTCAGTAAAGAAAAAGGGATCAGAAGTTGAAATCCTGTTCCATTTAAATTCTTTTTAAAAGGTGACGGTCAGACCAAATTCTTAACTCTGTTTAGTTAACAAAAAAAAGGCTCCGTCTAAATTCTGAAGAAGACAAAGGTCAGTCAGACACCAAATTCAAATTCTCTGTGCCTACATGTCGAGGAATGTTTGACAAAGTGTTCCATCTACCTTCACCTGGAGGATGAAGGATATTTAAAAGCCCATTACCATTTTGCATACTGCTTCACAGTTGAGTCACACACATAATAGAGCTGTTTAAGAAGTATCTCTGAGTCTTGGCAAGTCTCGAGTTGGTGGAGAAATTAAATTTGCATGTCATAATTAGCCATGTTCCATAAGGGTGGTGCACTGACTGAGGCACAGTCAAGGGTGTTCCTGACGCCGGGCAGATTACCTCCAGTGCAGCACCCATACATCAACTTCTCCACTGACAAAATATCAATTACACAGAGGCGCGATTTGGCCTGATCTCGCCCAAGAGCGGAGAGATTCCCTTTTCCCTGGTTAAATTCCCATAGGGGGGTCAGAGACTGTACTTAAAGCTCTCTCCCTCTCTCTCGCCTTCACTCAGCCCAAACTCGCTTGCCTCTGCTCTTCTCTGCAATTTGACCTTGACTGACAGGGTCTGGCATTAACCTCCCCCATCTCTGACCTCTCGAGCAGGCATTCACTCTTCCTCTATCTCTTCTCCTCTCCCCCTCTCTCTCTCAAACTCTTCTCCCTATCTCTCTCCTCATCTGTTCTCTCTCTCTCTCTCTCTCTCTCTCTCTCTCTCTCTCGCTCTCACACACACACATATATACACACACACACACACACACACACACACACACACATTCACACATACCGACACACACACTCTTTTTTTCTCCCTCTCCCACATACACACCGATGCGTTGTTCATTTTCCAGTGCTCAGGCGATTCAGATCATCAGCGCTACGTCTGTGTAAAAATCTAATATAATTTCAGAGCAGCTCAATTTCAGCTCAATTTGGCTCACTAGGGATGGTAATTTGGTGGAAATAAACACAACGGCCTCAAAATTGTCCTGTCATTTGGCAGAATCCAATTAAACGTCCATCTCTGCCGACGTGCAGAGAGAGAGAGAGAGAGGAGAGGAGAGACCCCCCTTCTCTTAAAGAGGACCCGGCTACCGTACACAGAGAGAGAGAGAGAGGAGAGGAGAGACCCCCCTTCTCTTAAAGAGGACCCGGCTACCGTACACAGACAGGCAGCAGCTGTGTGTCGCCGCACAGGTTGACAGGACAGGGCTCTCTCTTTATGCCTGCCTGGAGGGCTTCTGCAATACTGCCTTCTGCCAGTGTTTCTCTGTGTGTGTGTGTGTGTGTGTGTGTGTGTGTGTATGGCATATAGTCATGTGTGGGAGGGTGAGTGTGTTACAATCAATGTGTGAATGTGTGTGTGTGTGTGTGTGTGTGTGTGTGTGTGTGTGTGTGTGTGTGTGTGTGTGTGTGTATGTGTGTGTGTGTGTGTGTGTGTGTGTGTTTGTGTTTGCATGTGGGTGTGCAGCATGTACTGTATGTGTTCCAGCGTGCTAAAACAGAGCTTGATATGTACCATAACACTCTGAGTGCTGATTCTGCCTTCTGATCTCCAGCAGGAGTTCTGGCACTCTGTTGTGAGTGTAACATTGCATTGGGCTCCACCGCTGATAAGAGGGAGATGAATTAAAAATGTAATATTGAAGATGAAATGTCAGTGCCTCTGTTTACATGGTTTAATAAGATACCTGACAAATAGACAGATCTCCCCTTTCGAGAGGTGAAGGAAGCATCTAATTACTCGATGAAATGAAATGAAAAAGAAAAATTCTTGTGTCACAAGGAGTTATATCATGTATCTGTCTTGCAGTACAAACAAAAAAACGTGGAAAGGGTTTTTATTTTCATTCAAACAAGGCGAAAGTTAATTCCCTGGATCTCCATGATGACATTAGGAAAACAAATGAAACAACTTGTTTCAATCAACAACCAATTACACAATATTGACTGCATTACCAAATAACTTTTGAATTTTACTTTAATCCCATAATGATATATGGGTGTCCATATATTCACATTTTCTTAAGATTGCATTTACATGCAGTCCACAAACACACACACACGCACGCACGCACGCACACACGCACGCACGCACGCACGCACGCACGCACGCACGCAGGCAGGCAGGCAGGCACACAAACACACACACACACACACACACACACACACACACACACACACACACACACACACACACACACACACACACACACACACACACACACACACACACACACACACACACACACACACACACACACACACACACTAGAGAGTAGCTAGAGGCTCCAAGACCAATACTACAGAGTGATTAAGAATCATATAGTTTTCCCATGGCAGCAGTCTTCTCGGTGGACACGGGGGCAGTGGAGTGGCCTGCCCACAGCTGGACAGCTTATTACCACCACCACCACCACCACCACCACCACCATACGCACACTCGCTTTGGACCGCTAAACTCTTTTTTACCCCCGTTTTAGAGTGCACTGAACGTACCCTCATGCATATTAATGATTCGCGCATTTGGCTCTGTGAGATCCCAATTACCATAGGTTACTCCCTGGACAACAATTTTCCTGGAATGTTCTAAAATGACTATATCACTCCATACATAATCTGAATGCCAAGCGCTAATGCTGGAAACAGTCGCATTCACAGTTTAAGTTCATGGAAGGGATGACTTCTGTTAATGCTAATCATTTCATGCAGGCACATTGTCGGATGCAGAGCCAGTGTACCTGCACACCAAGTCTTTGTGAGAGCTTGGCTCCTCGGCAGGGTACCCATTTACTCCTACTCATCTGGCATTTAAACGTACTGACAAACAAAATCATTTATTTTTCTAACGAGGTTCAATTTACAGTGACACTTTGTTTTTCTAACATTTGCATCAGCGTGTGTTTACCTTCGGTGATGGGAACTTTATCAGGCTAAACTGACCTCAGGCTGTTCTAAGGGAGAGAAAAAAGATGTGCAGCAGCAGCAACAACACGTGTAGCAGCGACATCTTTGATACGGATAGAAAAAAAACCAACACTTGCAGATACACCGATTCTGCTATGTGACTTGCCACCCTTGTAAATATGCATGAGAAAAGCTCTCCAAATCAAGCAATAGATTTTTGCAGATGCAAATTTTTACAAAACATGTGTACTGTTCACTGCACTTAACTGCCTCTCACTGATGCCCTTTCGCATGTTTGTTTCTGTGCAACAGGATATGTGAATTTGCACACTTCTACCGTGTAAAGGACTTTTGCTATTTCAAGGCTAATTAAGAGTCTGAGCTGGAGCCATCATTGCCCCTTCAAACAAAAGACCAGGATGGACAATCTGGTTGTTCATTATTGTTAGTGCCCTCTCCAGATTGTCTGATACTCTAATCCCGCAGCTAATTAAGGGCTTTAAAACCGACCTCGATTCAGCCGACCTGATGAGTGATGCCGCACTGAAATGAAATTAAAAGGCGGCAGCGGGGCCCTGCAAAAAAGGCGATGATGAGCTGAGGGAACTTCTTTGGCCGTAAGAAACACGAGGGAAACGGGCGAGATGAAGCAGACGCCTGTCATATCTCTGCCACGCGGCCCGGTTGGGCTCTTCTGGGATAAGTAATTAAGAGATGCAGGGGCTTTTAGAAAAATGAACAGTGGAGGAGACCCACTTATCTTGCTCTTTTGTTGCTGAAAAGAGAGGAGTCTCTTTAATTCAGCTCTTCATGTGGCAATGATATCAAGCAGACAGAAAGAGAAGGAGAGAGAGACAGGGAGAGAGAGAGAAAGAGAGAGAGAAAGAGAGAGAGAGACAGGGAGAGAGAGAGAGAGAGATAGGGAGAGAGAGAGAGAGAGAGATAGGGAGAAGGGAGAACACTGCCTCTATGCACTACAATCAACCCACCCACCTGCTCTGACCTTTCTGTTAATAAGAGCATCTCAGAGCCAGCCCGGACTGAGCTCTATGGGAATCCCAGTGATTTGGAGTCGAGCACCTCGCCCTCCGTGCTGAGGGAGTGAGGGCCAGCTGCCGGAGAAAATCAGCCTTCCATCGTGATCCCCCCCCACCCCCCCAACTCACACACACACACACACACACACACACATGCACACACACACACTCCCACCCCTCCACCCCCACCACGCCACTGGCAGAATAAGATGGGACAGAGAAATGCCAGAGGGGCTCTCTCCCTCTCCCTCTCTTGACTGCAAAAGGACAACAGAAAAGAGCCGCCAAGAACTTGGATGTGCGACTGGACATGGT
The DNA here is from genome assembly GCF_963854185.1 of Sardina pilchardus. Taxonomy (NCBI): domain Eukaryota; kingdom Metazoa; phylum Chordata; class Actinopteri; order Clupeiformes; family Clupeidae; genus Sardina; species Sardina pilchardus. The sequence goes on from NC_084998.1 coordinate 15,532,032, forward strand.
GAGGTCAGGTAGTGCCTGCCAATCAGAAAGTGGAGTCTATCAAGTCTATCAAGTATGGAGAGTCTAGAAAGTCTATCAATTCTTTCAAACTTGTTTGGTGCGGTACGGTAAAAGGCAACAGCTCTTTCATGACAGGCTGCTTATGCACACGATGTGAGAACTGCCAGCGTTACGTTCAGAAGTCTTCAGACATCAATATATATACACGCTTTTAAAATAAACCGAGTGTTTATTTGGCCATCGTACTCTGACAGGATTTGAAGATGGAGGCCTGTTGAATGAGGGCCTTTGATGAGAGAGAACTGTGTACAACATCACTGGGAGACTGAGCAAAGAACTTGTATTTATGTTTTGCCTTAGCCTGAACCTTTTCATCATTTCAGTAGGCGTGAGGGGGAGACAGGTTCAAGTGCAAGGAAGGAGGTTAAGCCATAAGTACACATATTAACTTCTCTCTTCGGCACAGAAAATAAATAAAAGAAACATATGCTATGAGACTGTACACGGGCAAATGTTCGAACATAACTTATGCTGCTTTCAACTTTAAATGAAATTCCAAATTCAAAATTTTACTGCGAGTATCCAACAAGCAGGTGTGCCTTGTTTTATTCATTGATACTCCAGTCGTGTCAGTCTTTTCTGGTTCATGGATGGTTTCTGCTGATGTTTGTTCATCCTGCAGTCTGCTGTACTCCAGACTGGAGTGTTTGTTGTCCACACCTGGGGACGTTTCCACACATCTGTTCGCCACAGGCAGTCTATCACCACCCCATCCGACGTGACTCCCCAGCATGTCTTAGCACCACCGATAGCTCATCCACCAGGAAATCTCTCGGATAAATCTAAAAGAATTACTACGCCTCGCCATCTACAACAGCGCTAAAAGGTTTTGTGTGTGTGTGTGTGTTTGTGTGTGTGTGTGTCATTTTCACATTTTAATGTGGTTAGCGACTAGCTAACAGAAATACCAACACTACATTCTCATTTTATTGGTGCCATTCCTCAGCATCCTTGTGTCACACCAGAGAGATCCGCGTGTCTCAGCACCGCTCAGATGGGACTATCTCACCTTCCTCAGAGCGCCATCATATTTCATCAGCGAGGACGTTCGCTGAGGCTGCCGTCTCCGCCTCCCTCAAGCACAAACTTGTGAAAAAAGCGAATCAATCCCACACGTCCCCACATATTCTTGTATGTGGGTCAGGCCAGATAGAAATATCTAAATGTTGCGCAGGTAAACAGGCCCTGCTGATGCCGACACAAAATGGATTTAAGATGAGGCTCTCTTTCCTTTAGCGCTTTTTGAAGAGATCATTCAGCCATACATCAAGTTAGCCTGTGGAGCCACGAGTGATGCGGGGATAATCGTGTTGACAGGCTGCTTTATAATTGTCTCGGCTTAATAATCATGGGCAAGAAAGCACTGGCCTAGGATAATTAACGGCAGAAAACAAAGGGGGGTTTTTTGCCAGAAAATTAGTATTCTCTTGAGAGGTGACGGATAATCACAATATACAAAGCGCATTGTAAACGTGTACCTGAGCAAAAAGTTGAACAAAACAACACCTCCACAACCTTCAGAACGCAGAATTTCCGTTTGAACTTGAATGCTTGAAATTGTCTAGCGTGGGTCTTTTTTTCTGATGCCAGCAGACTTTTGGAACTCATGATAAAAATTTAATAACTCATTCAGGAACATTGACTCACCCACCTTAATATAGAAATATTGCATATTTCAGGCAAATGTTGCGAGTGCACGACTAATACCACATTAGTAATATATGCCCCCCAAACAAGCATAACACAAAAAAACTCACAGGTCCTGACAACTGTGTAATGTTGATTTTTCACCCTCACTTGGCAGCATGAGTCATATGTATTCCTGCTTCAAGGTACTAAAAAAATACACAGCTGCAAGCAGACTGGATACTGCCTCCACATACAGTACGTCCTTCAGAGCCATGGCTAATACTCTACCAGTTTGAAACTAAACAACCCACAGAAATGGTCTTTTAACTTTTCCAGGTATCACATTTCCATATGAATGAATTTACCTTTTACCCTGAATCTACGTACCACTGTCAGAGAATCTGTCAGCATTGCTTGAACATCAAGTTCCTTTCGAAGTGGACCTCCACAAGACCCCACAATAGTCTTTGTGCAAACAATTCACAGACAAAACACCATCATTTACACATACACAACCTTAAATATCTACCAACAAACAGCAGTCTAAGATGTTAAAAAAGAAATATCTAGAAAAAAAAACAAGATAAATCTCATTAAAAGTCCAAAACACACAGCAACTGAACAGTCTCAGCATAGCCTTCCCGATGCTACAGTAGTTGGCACCACTTCAAGACTGAAAAGTTAAAGTGTACAGTCAGGCATGATCAGAAGCATCATTGGATTCCACCGACGCAGGGATCTAAGTGCTGCCAACTTCAAGAGCCATCCTGCTAAGGTTAGCGGTTAACACCCAGGGTCTCCCTCCCCCTGCCCTGACTCGTTCATAGATATCCTCTCGCCAGACACCCGGCTGGCCGCTTCAGGTTCACAGTGAATCCTATTTACCAGTCTAGCAAGTGTTTAGTGGATGTTTCAATCCAGCGGAGCCCTGCGAGCGAATTAGCTTGCCACGGGGCAGTCTTGGAGAGGAGAAGGTATCAAGTAAGAGTTATTTCCCCCGTCGAGCAACGGGCTAAAAAAAAACACTTCCTCGTATTAGGGGCCAGTCAAGCAGTAGTGGTCAACCAGTTGTAATTCACAGAGCTTGTTTTAAGTGAGAACCCAGTATGGGAGTCGTTGCTAGTGCCAGTGACTAGCGACAAAGATGATAATGATGATGATGATGATTATGATGATGATGATGATGAATATAGACCCAACAAAGGCACATTTAGAAAACGGATGCCGCTAGTTCCAGCCTTGAATTATGATTGGCTATATTCATAGCTACTGTACGACTGGCGCCGTGTTCAAAACCATGGCAACCCCCTTCTGCAAATGCATACCTGCAAACGCATGGCATTAGCGCTTCTGTGCCAAACACAGGGAGCTGCCCTATCGCAAGCTAATGATGATGGGTTGTTGCATGTGTCGCTTGGGTTCTTAGGCACTCTGGGCCTAACAAGGCCCCTAAGCTGTTCTAAAATCACTGCAAGCCACAGTCTCGTGGGGTTTCCTGCTAAAATGTCTTTCATGGTAAAAGGTTGTTATTTTTGGAGTCCATGGCTATGTCCGAAACGAAACGCGGCTGCCTACTGCCACGCTGCCTTCACTGCCTTGCGAGTGAGTTGCCGTAGAGGGCAACAAGGCAGCAGCTAAAAACTCTGTTTCGGACAGCCTAGCAAGATATCAACATAGAACGCCGTTGCTATGTTACCAACAGCTGTGCTTTAGCTGCGTTAGCGTAAATCGCTATTAGCATGATAGTCATTGCAAATTAATTGCCACTGATGTGTAATGACCGGACAATTTCTGGAAATGCTTTAAAAACCTGACCAGCCAACGTGGTTCACTTGATAAGACCCCAGGGATGGTGTTGTGGAGGAGAGAAGTCGAAATTTGAAGTATAAACATGCTTAGACGTGTTAACAGATCTATCGTGATTTTTGCAAGCTAAATACAAAGAGGTGAACGGAAGCATTTTACCGTTCACTGACATCATAGTTAAATAGAACTTTTGGACGTTGAAGGCAGCATGAAGGATACATCTATGCTGCCTTCAAAACTGGGCAAAACGAAGGTATCTTAGAAGGCAGCGTTTTTGTTTCGGACGTGACACGATGCCTCGCTCCCCTGTAAGATATCTTAGAAGGCAGCATTTTTCGCCCGTTTCGGACACAGCCCATATAGTGCAGTGTAATTGCAATGCAAAATTGTAAACATGTAATTAGCTGCCAATGTATAAGCAATTTCAGTATAAGCGTCCAGATATATATTCACATCTCGCATGTTTTACGTCGACGTTTGCTTAACATTGCTGTTCCCGAGTTTTACACGGATGAACACAAGCCACATAAAAACATCTGATATACAAATTTCGTTCTACTATTAATAATGAAGGTAGTTAGAGAGGCCTGTTCAGACCATATGTTGCAGTTTCTCCTCAGCTAACAGATTTCACAGAGTGGCGGAGCACCTGAATCGTTATCTATTCTGATAAATGACAGACTTACAGCCTGAGGCTCGGCTGTCCTCCAGTCATACAGCAAAGCCATTGCCGTAATCATGCATAAAATATTTCAATCATCAATTAAAAAAAAATATTTTAAAAGGAATTTAAAAACTGGAACTGGACTGGAATTGGGATGACCACCCTAACACACACACACACAAACACACACACCTACAGGCTATTTTTTTGCATGATGAAAACAACAAGCAATAACAAGCCGATACGTTTTAGCTGAAAGCTTCACCAAACGTCTGTGGTTATCTATGTGGCATCTAAACTGCTCTGAGAGTCTGGTGCTGAGCTATAGGAAACAGTTATCACTAAACTACGGGTAATACAATTACACAATGTGTCACTGGATACCGAACAGACACACCACACCACAGCGCCCTATTGCCACACCTGAAGCTATCTCAACAACACACCTATTTATCAGTGACAGGCTTCACACAGCTCCTCAACAAGCATGTCTCACCCACCACATGTTCTTGTATCTGCGGCCCCTATGCAATGTTTTAAGACATTTTCCATCTACGCTGCACCTGCTCCCTTCCCCAACATGACACATCGATATCAGACAAGAACAGAGGCTCCTTCAGCGTGTGTGTGTGTGTGTGTGTGTGTGTGTGTGTGTGTGTCTGTCTATCTCTCTCTCGCTCTCTCTCTTCTCACAAGACCATCCTACACAAGTCACAGTCCTTCCCCTTAATGCCACTCTAATCTCGGTATATCATCGTTGGCGTCAAAAAATGTGCCTTGAGTGTCTGGCGGGCGGCGGAGGGTGGAGAGAGAGTGTCCCGTGGCCTGTCCAATACCTCACAGGGTCCTGATGCGGACAGATCTGAACTGGGATCAGCAGGAGGGCGTGTTATCGCAGGAATGCAGTTGTGGTCATGCCGCTGTCCCCCCCCCAGAGGTTTCTCTCTCTCTCTCTCTCTCTCTCTCTCTCTCTCTCTCTCTCTCTCTCTCTCTCTCTCTCTCTCTCTCTCTCTCTCTCTCTCTCTCTCTCTCTCTCTCTCTCTCTCTCTCCCCCCTTCTCTCTTTCTGTTTCTGTCTCTCTCTCTCTCTCTTTGCCGGCCCCGCAAACACTTTGGGTACATATTGACTCAGACGGAAAATTGCTCCACATGGAATGGGGGTCCTTGCGGACATGTCTCAAATCCCGAACAGCAGTGGTGGTGTACCGTACGTATCGCAGGCAATCTCCGCACACTCACGTCCTTTCTCGTGGCGTTTTAAATCAGCCGCCTTGAGTACATCATAATGAATCCATTTTGGTCTGTTTGATGATACACTCTGGACACGCGGATGGAATACCAACCTTTAGAAGTGAAGAACAGCAGTCCGTCTTTATCTAAAAAATGTAAGAACACCGCATACTGAGTATCTGTAAATATTCACAGTCCAACATGCCCCCAGCACTGACCCTGATAAAGATAAAGTGGCACATTCAGGGGTTGTTGCTGTTTTTTTTTTTTACGCTACTGATTTTCTGTATTTTACAAAGATAGATAGATAGATAGATAGATAGATAGATACTTTATTGATCCCCAAGGGGAAAGTCAAGATATGTCCCGAGTAGAAACAGCAAAAAAATAAAAAAAACGTTCTAATCGCAGTGTTTTGTAGGACAGCCTCAACCTGCCTTTGTCTGATACGTGTGTTCAATATGCTTGGGTTTCCCTGCTTCTCCCAGTTCTCTGTACTGATAGATGCAGCATGCCAGCTCTGTCTATCCAACCTGTATCATGCAGCAAGTCTCAGTTCAGTACATCAGTAAGACTTGCATTCATTCCCCACTGATAATGAATAGTGCTAAAATAACATTAAGGGAATCGCCTTTGAGTGAGCCAGACTTTTTATGACTTTTTTTTAATCTTCAAGAATATGATCCCACATTGATCACTTTACAGCCTTCAGAGTCTAGCTTTGAATACAGCCTTTTTTCGAGTCGTGTTTTAAGAGCTCTGGACAGTTTGATCGCTTGGATTTTACACTTATATCTTCTTCAGCCTCTTGGCTCTCAGCACCAGCACATAAATAAGCAGCCCGGGGCAAATCAGTTTTTACAAGGGGTGTACATTTGTGAAGAAGCTCCTTCACTTCACATGAAGAAAAAAATAAAAAATCACCTCCTACTGGGTTAAGTCATTTGTAAGACCTCCTTGTTTACATGAAACTCAGTGCAGACATGAAGACGCATACACCTGAAATGCTCTCTGGAGTCCTAAGGTGCTTAGGTGGGGAAAAAGTGCTTACTCCTCGAGCACGGCAGATTAGATTTGCCACCAGAAGTCTGCTCATCTATGCGTTTCGTAATAGGATTAGAACCACGACCGCCCGCCATGGACAGCGGCTCTGCTAGTTTGCAAAGCTAATTTCCAATCTCAGAATGGGGGGGGGGGGGGGTTGTTGTGAGTAGAGGTGTCAGTTGTTGTTGTTGTTTCATAAAGGCATACCTTTTTTTTCACCCCCTCACAACCTTTGGCCCCGGCACGTCAGCACATATTCCAATCTGTCAGGATGAATGATCGTCTCGGCGAGGCAGCTTCACCTGCCCCACCCGTCTCGGCACGCCGATATTAGCACGCGAGCGGTGGCCATATTTGTCCACGCTGAGAGACCCAGTGTTAAATAAATCATAATGCACAGCCTCTCTCTCTCTCTTTCACACACACACACACACACACACACACACACATGCACGCACACAAGTGCCAGACTGCCAGTTGAAAGCTGATTGGGCATAATCTACTGTGCATCACTTATGAGGAGACAAGTGGCCTGTCAGCGCTTTGTGGAGAAATGGGGTCTGATGGAACGCCAAACCAGAGCGGCATAGAAGAAGAAGAGGAGGAAGAAAAAGAGGAAGAAGAAGAAGAAGAAGAAGAAGAAGAAGAAGAAGAAGAAGAAGAAGAAGAAGTACTGCATGGCTGATCGGAAAAGATGTCACATGTAGCCTGAAGGGTTTGAGTGATGATTACAGAGCAATTCCAGCCGGAGTGGCGTGAGCCGAGTCCAAGTGTGTGATCAGTTATGTACAAAAAGCATGGAGTTATGAACACATAAATGAGACAGTGTTCCAAGATTAATGTGCATCGGAGCAACTCTGTAGCTGATGCCACAAAAGCCGGGTCTCTCAAACAGGCTACGGCTTCAGATTGCCGTTATTATGAACACTCGCAGTGACGGCTGCAGTCAGTTTCAGTGACAGCAGCCTGTCCCTTGCATGTTGACAGGCAAATTTAATGATAGAATTAAGGATGCGTTATCAATACACATCGATGCACAGCCAACCAGTCTTTCTCTGGCGTTTATTAATCAAGCACAGGAAGAAGCTAATTTGCCAAAAAAAAAAAATGGAAAATGAAATAGATGAAAGACTCCTGTTCCAAAGGTGCACATTAATTATCTCTGACTTACATTCTTGGATAACAATGATCATGCATGTCTGCTGGGGATTCCCAAACAAAGGTACCTCGGTTAATGCCAAAAAAACGAATGGTCTACAGTATACTTTATTGCCTCAGACAACACTGGCAGTCTCTCGTCACTTGAGAATACTAATCATCAGGAAGAAAATAATTCTTCCAGTTGCAACAGTGGCTGAAGCAGAGAGAGCAAATCTCTGCTGTACAATTGGCAGCATAGCCTTGAAGAAAGGATGCCATGAAAAGCTTTCTAAGTAGTACTTCCTTAAGAACGGCCTACCATAATATATTTGAAAACCTTTGAAATGCCTATGCCGTATATCTATGCTAGATGAACGATTCACCTATTACAAGTTTGTTTACCATCAAATTGGCTTGGTCAAGGTTATAATAAGGTAAAAATGTTGCATAGTGTACCTTTAAATGTCTGAACTTTGGTGGAAACACTTTCCACATATTAAACATGACGCTAGTTCAGGAAGGCTATGGTAGTGTACCTACTGTACTGTCTAAAAAATGTTTCACCATTTCTGACATTTAATCAATCAAACAACTTAAACTATTAATCTAGAAAAGAATTGACGGATTAATCGACTATGAAGCAGCCCTACCAGACTATGTTAGCAACCCTATCTGTGGCTCAGCAGATTCCCTGTGTGAAATAAAGTGATCCATTTAAGTCAGTCCTCGAGCATTACGAATTTGCCTGTTGAGCTTGCCAAATAAACTGCCACCACAGCCCCACCTCTTGGCATTCAGATTTTAATTATTTCATGTCCGCGTTGCATTTGTCATCATATTCAACTATCATGTATCGATAGTCTATTGCCTACACACTACAATCTTTGCTCTATAATTGCATGCCCAATATTTATTTATTAATTTAAACTGTTGCATTGTATTCATCTGGTTTTGGTTTTGTTATGTGTGTCTACTTCTTTGGTGAGTTATTGCTTTATAAATCATCCTGTCTGCTGTTGGCTTATTCTATAAGGGTTAAAGAAAGCCACTGTGCTCTACACCTACGCTTGTCAGTGAGATGAGCAGAGGTCCCCTCTGAACTAGCCTACAGCAAGCCATTCTGTCAAGGATAATGGTTTTATCCCTCTCAATACACTAAGACATCGTAACTTGTTTCTAGTTAAGGGCAACTCTGACTGGACTGCTATTCTCACTTTAGGCGGTTTTCCACCAGAAGCGAACCTGGTGTTGAACTGGTGCTGTTCAGAATTCTTTGCACCATGGTGCTATCTAGTGAACCAGCCCGCATTTCCACCAGTTCTGAACCGAACCAAAGATGCGTCATCAACAATGGGTGTTGCATGCAAAAACAAAAGTTAATGAGATGCATAAAATATGACCAGTTGTCCCATTAAAACGGCAGAAACGAACTGCTTAAAATGCTAGTCAACGTCTGCAGTGTTCTACTTCCGAACCAAGGCGCCACGTTCCGAACCGGCTTTTGTTTGGTGGAAACGCGCCGAACGGTTAAAATGTTGGTTCGCGAACGGGAACGGAGCCGGTTCTCTGTCGGTGGAAAAGGCCTATTTGTATAAAAGGTGCATCTCTGTTTCGTAGTTGTACTAAAGAGTAGCCTATGTATTGTCTCTCTCCCTCAGATATCAACCAAGTAGCCCACTAGAAAGGGCTAATCTCCTGAACAACTCTCATCTATCACAGACTGGAAGCGCTATCCTACTAGAGACTGTTAGATAATACCTGTTGTTTGTCATCTGGTAAGAGTCTCCAGGTTGAGTGGTGGTGGGGATAAGACCAGTGTGTCTTAAGTGTTTCAGTGAAGGCACATGAGCAACACGTGGAGTTGAAAACAGTTGCACAACTTTCCCCGTGACTCAAAAAGGCAGAAAGTATGGGAGCAGAAGGCCAAGAGACAAAAGTGGAGGGATAATTACTCAATAATGTGTGAGGTAAATGTCAATTCTTCTCGTCGACTTGTGATAACAAATTCCAAAGGAAAGTTATAGCAATGCCATCTGTCAAAAAAGTTCTCAGAGCGCCTGAGACTGATTAGGTTATGTGGTCACTATCTACAGTACAATAGGCATTTTACAGGGCCATTTATACACTGGAATATTTCCGTGAGGGCCTTTTACATACTAACAAACATTCTTTATATAATTTATAGGCCTGAAAATAAGCTATTTATTTCAACATACTGTATTCGCCCCCTATAGGGTTACACCGTAGATTCATCTGACGTTGGGAGGAAACATGGCGCCCATGATTTGAGTTGTCCGAACTCTCTTTAAATACAGTTCTGGGTGGGGGGAGTGGGCCACAGCAACAGCAGGGGTCTTTTCTTCTCCCACTTCTGCTCCTATAATTCGATCAGACACATGTCCTCATCAAACAGGCTTTCATTTTCTCATTCTTTTTACTATTTCTTTTTTCCTCTTCCCCTCGACTGACTGCACTGAAGCTGCCTCTCAGTCTCTGTGTCAGTCCATCTCCCCAAACGTCTCCAAGAGAGGGAGGTAGGGAGACAGAGAGAGAGAGAGAGAGAGAGAGAAAGAAAGAGAGAGAGAGAGAGAAAGAAAGAGAGAGAGAGGCTCAGGCACTGCTGGGGTAGAAACTCACTCTGTATGGGTTCCTCCTTCGACGCAATACAGCTCTCAGACACACTGCACCTCAAGGGGACTCTTGTTTTCATCAACTCTATCATGCGTGCGTACATGCGTTTGATTTTTTTTCTTTCTTCTCTCTCTCACTGCTTCTCTCTCTCTCTCTCTCTCTCTCTCTCTCTCTGCCTTTCTCACTTTCTCATTCTGGTGTTCACCTCCACTGATTAATATTTCATTTTGGACAAGGTGCTGCGAGAATTATATCTGTGACTCCCACCTAATATCACAAGGTGAATCGTCTATGTTACATGCACCGCTGGTTGTTGTTGCTAGGTAATTTATTAAACCGTTACATGTCTGACAGGGAATCAGATGATTTTGTTCCTGGATATTAATAAACGTTCATGTTCGTGTGATAGACTTGATAGGCATATTCGAATAGACAGGAGTTCTAAAATGTTATTACCTTGTGTACCAACTGATGAGAGTGAGAGAGTGATGAACTGATGAGTGAAAAAACTGAAGCCACCACTCAAGCCATCATACAAACTCATACTGAAAAGACTGAGAGAAAAATCGACTGTGACTGCAGATATTCAGTCAACACAAGGACACGGAAAAGCACACATTTCTATTATACGTCTTCCCTTTTAATTGAACGACCTCTGAGTGGCTCACCCATGAGAATGCCAAGCATTTACACCAACTGACACAGAGTAACATCAACTAAAAGCACTGATGTGAAACTATAGCCCGTGCCTATTTTGATGGACTGATCTGAGCAGTTCACTTTCAATGTGAAATTCCACAAAAGAAAAAGGCAAAGCGAAAAACTTCCCTCGATGCATCACATGAAAGTTACATGAAGTAGTTAAGCATGCAGTTGAAGGAGGGCCTCCAGCGCATATCCCATCATCCCCTTGTGCCTGTCACGGCCCGCGCGCGCGGCACACGGCACAGCTAAGCGTGTTTACCTGGGACGCATCTAAATAAGATAAGTCCCTTCCCTCTACTCTGCCTTCAACATGACCTGTCTAAACACAATGTTCCCTTCCTTCCTCTCTCTCTCTCTCTATCTCTGTCTCTCTCTCTCTCCTCTCACTCTTTCTCTCTCTCTCTACAACTCCAGTCCACTTATAATTTTAAAGAACGTAAACAAGATGGCTGGTCTTCTGAGGACGAAACCATCCCTGCCTTCCTTCCCCTCGCTCCTCCCCACGCCCCCACCCCCACCCCCACACCTGCCGATTGCACCGGCGCCAGTCTTAGGGCTTTAGGCTTTATCCAATAATGTGAATACCGTGACTGAAGTTGGCTTCTCCCAAGTGAAGCGAACGAGAGTGAGAGAGACAGAGAGAGGGAGATAGACAGAGAGAGAAGGAAAGAGAGAGAGAGAGAGAAGAGAGAAAGAGAAAGGGAGACATCCTGACAACCATATCCTGCTGGCACAGATTCAAAGTCATTGGGAGACTAATTGAATATTGACACCAGGGGTGCAACCCCTGACTCTGGTGGTTGGGGGCTGAGGTGGTTAGCCCCTCCGGCAGTCGAGGGTGCCTTTGGTTCTCTCAAAGGAAATGGGATTTCACAGCACACAAAAAAAAGAGAAAAATGCCTCACGACTTACTGCACCCCAGTGCTGTCAAGATGGTATGGAGATGTAAGGATGCAATGTCTCGGCATATTACATGCAAAATTATTGAGGAAATTACATTTGCCTAGGCTGTGTGAGATACTTTACTAGAAGAAAGGCAAAGCATTCAACATGGCTAAAATACTGAGGAGACACTCATCAAGTGAGGCTGTCAAGAGCTGCGTGTGGTGATTTAAGGAGACAGCCTTGTCAGGGGTTAGCAACCATCATTTACAGAGACAATCAGTCTTGTGTGACATGACAGAAATCACCAACTCCCAGCGTACTGATTGTTATCCCAGAGAGAACATGGGCCCTGCTCTTCCAAACGGCTTTGAGAGTCATCAACAACAGCTAGAGCATTTGAGAGAGCGCTGAAGAATAAGGCATTCTGAATACCTGACAAATAACAGACCCTCCGTCCATACAGGTCTTTTTCAGTAGTCTTTTGTGTATTTTTAGTTTTATTTTCTGCCATTAATCAAAGTCATGTTGGAGCCACCACCGCACTACATTGGGCATATCTAAGGGCAACAGTGCTTTTCCCCTGTGGTGTTTCCCAACGTTATAACAAGAATCTTTGCTACTTTGTGGCAGAGCAACAAACTACCATCAAGGGACTACTACCATAGCAACTAAAACATCTATGAAGCCCTGAGCCTGTGTTTATAATATTCAAAGGCTTTCATTCCTAAAATAAATGGTCATTCAGTCGAGTACAGACAGTTTTTTGGAAAAATGCTGTTTTTTTTTAAAGCTCTTGCCAGTGTGTGTATTGCCTATGTTAACTGGCTTGTTGCACGAGTAAGTCAGGGAGCTCTGGCCATGCCTGCCTGAGTCTTCAGTGTATAGGGAGAGCAGAGTCTCAAACCTGCTGGAGAATGCTGCTCCATGCGGCTGTGAACCCTTTCATTTTTAACACCTACACTTAGAGAGTAGTAATCATTTATCACTTCCTCTAAATGACATAAGTCAGCCTATTATATGCATAAAAATGATATGAAGCAGTTACAGCCAAACAAAAATAGTATCCCAGATGTTCTTCAAGTTGTTCTTCAAATTGTTCAATGCCCAGTGGTCGTAGTAAATTGCAAGGTCCATGGGGCAATTGCCAAGTTTTTCATGGACTGCAAGATACTGAAGTATGGTTATGACCTTAAAACATTTAATCAAAGCAAGCGCAACCCTCATGGAAATGAATATTAACCTTGTTTAAAAGGGCCAGTTGCTTAGGAGTACAGCAATGGAATGTGTTATCAAAAGGGCTCGGACGTTAACAGCATTAGCATGCAGCATGAGAAGACTTTGTTTACTGTACGACGGCAAAGATCATGTGTTACATCATGCATGAATGTACTTCAAAGATGCTACCGTACCATGTTGAAGATGTCCAAGAGGTCAAATATTAACATCTTCAACCGGCACAGACAGCACTCATATATAAAATTATTCCAAACAGATTTCTTAATGCATGCAAGATCAGTTAGCATATAACATGAACATCAAGTAGTTCATACTGCAACCACAGAACATTTACATTCTGCTAGATAGCAAAATTAACCCCTAACCTTGACCTTGTACAAACAAAACACAAACACAAAACCATCTCTATCGTCATCATCCTTCTGGAATCTCATAAGTGATGGGCACTTTCTTGTCTGCCGGTATATCTGTAGCTACGGAGATGCAGTGTGTAATTGATATTGACATTGTCTTTCATAATTAGTAGGTTTGATGATCTTGACAAGGGAGGTACACCATTGTGCCCATAAGTATTGTTTACAATGAACATGGTTAATATAAATCACCTTCTTATGAAGTAAACACCTCATTAATCATAACATTTACACAGCTGGGCACAGCCATAGAGGCTCTGTGGATTTGACAGCATGCCTTTGCATTATCTTTTGATGTGGTCTTATTTTGGATGTCTATCCCACAGGGCAGGATGACTCTATCTCCTTACAACCATGGTCTACAGAGCAGCAAATTGCCACTGTTGTCCAAATATGATGCAACACAAATTCTCACTCAGACACCAGGCAAGCCAGCCAAAATGTTTGCCTTCAACTTCAGCACAGTAGCATCTGTTGCCCTGACTTACTGTCGTCCACAGATAAAGCCGTGCTTGCAAAACTTTAAACAAACATCTGGTTTTTCAGTCTCCTGAAAGGGGCACCTTTGGAAAAAAAAAATGCAGTCACCCCAAGCAATACGCTGCAGGCTACGGTTTTGTGGACCAATACACTGCAGGAAACTGTTGTGTGGGCTTACTGATACATTCTGTACACACTCAAGTTTGTCACTATGTTGACTATACTGAACTTTTTCCTGAAGAGCCTCCCACCGCTTCCTTTAAGACGGTATTGAGCACTGAGGGCAACACGTCCAGACATGGTCCTTTTGTGTCTGCAGAAGTGCTGGCAGAGACTGTAATACACAACCAATTCAGCCATACAATAGATGGGCTGTGGCTTATTTTACATACAACCCTACACCAGCTTATCTGTTGCACAATAACCCATGCTTACAGAGAGAAATGTGCACTGTGCCTAGACTATGCAGTCTGTGACACATGAGCAGTCTTCGGGAATATGGTTCATTTTTGTCTTTAATGGCGCTTCTTCACAAAGAAGTCTTCAGAGAGCTAAAAATGCCAGCCTGTTTTGCGTCTCCATTAACTGGCAAATCATTTGTGCAGCCACCTTTTATTTCATGGACTTTCAGAAGCCTGAAATGAGACTTTTTTCGTAAAAAAAAAAAGAAAAAAAGCAAGAAAACGCAGCTCAATTGAATCCTCGCTCCTCTATGCAGCTTTTCCCTCTATAAGGGCTTACTGGTCCGCGAGCTGGGGTGGAAAATAAGGTGGAAACCCCCGGTCTGTGTGCAAAATCCCTCCCTTTCTTAATTCAATTGGCTGTATTTTTCAGGCTCATTCTAGTCAGGCGAGGAACAACGCTCCCCGGGGGACCTCATTCCCGCGCCCGGCCTTCCCCGACGAAACATGCACAGCCGCAGCACGTCCTCCCCTATTAACGCCTGGGCATGCATCTCCTTAGACAACAAACTGGTGGAGTCGCTCGCGGAGGGTGGAGAACATTTTTTTGAAGGGTCTCACTGAACAGGGCTGTAGGAGAACGGGCTAATGGTGCTTCTCGCTAAGTGTGAATCACAGTTATCACCTGTGTTACTCAAGGTAATGTACAGGAAGATGAGGTCTAAGTGCCTCAATGCCCTGCTTATGAGAATACAATTTGGTATGGCGGTTGGAAGTAAAAAATAAAAAAAGAGGCAACATGTTGTTTTGCAGGTAGAGGGGGGGGCCATCAAACTGATCAGAAGCTTCCCTTTACTGACAAGCCGTTTTAATCTGCGGCTACCAGCCGTGACGGATGCATTTCTTAATTAAATCACAGGGATCTGACCATGCATCATGCGACTTCCAGATAAATCTGGGAGATTGACAGGGAATCCTGCTCTCTCTGTGATAATGCCTCTGTCCCAAGGACAGACTGTAAAAAATCAATCAGGTTACTGGTATGCTGGCAGGGTAAAAAAAACAACGACAACAACAACAACAGGATTTCTCTGACTGGCCACACAAATCATAGCACACCACACAGCTAAGAGGAACACAGTGAATGCCATATTTCCCATATGGAAACTGACTCTTCACAGCAGATCCGGCCCCGATACGGCCCCGATTTGGCCCTGATCTGACGCACCAGGGGTCTCAGTGTCAGACACCATCTGGATCATGCGCTGATGAGAGATTCATGCATGTTTCAGCATACATCCATCCTGCACAAAACTAACCTCCGAATCAAATGAGTATGTGGAAGCCGCGTTTGAGTTGTAAAATATGCCATCAAATTGCACACCAGGCCCCACTGCTTATTATTTAAAATACATGTCACTCACTCCTGCCTGTCTTTGAATTAATTTAACTATTCCCAGCGGTAAACTGCACCAGAGACACTTGGGATGGTAGATAGATCCTGTGCACTAACAAGTTGTTTCATTTGAATTCAGTATTCTACTCATGCCAAGACACTTCCGCACATGTGGGCTGGCTTCAGGAACAAGGGTATTATCTTGGCATGCAAATATTCACGTTATTTCGTTTTTTTTATTCGCTATACCTTGCGGCACAGCTGAGGAAACCTGCACAAGCTTCAGAAGGGGGCTTATCGTCTGTGGGGAAAGTCGCAGCGCGCGCCTTTCAACGTTTTCAAAGTGCCACCGAGAAGACAGCAACTGCTAGGAACGGCCTCCGCTGAGCGGATTTGCCTGATTTTGACATCAATTTCACCTCCAAGCCCCTTCCCAAAATCGTGCTCGTGAACCGTAGATGATCCACAACAGGGCTGCATTTCAGGAAACATAATGTATATGCCAACACAAAATTTAAGCACAGCAAATATGGGACGATGCAGTGGTAGAATAAGCATAACCTCTTAAAGACTAAATACGGTTTTCTTTGAGAGCCACTACACCGTGGAGTGGTGCGAACAGCTCAAGGTTTTTACATGAGCGCACAGTCACAAAACAAGTTCACAATCAAAGTGATGTGAAGAGGTCGCACACCAAATTCAAGTCCACTGACTCACTTTCCATGGCAATCTTTTTACTTCCACATGTGCGCTGTGAATTTTTAGAGAGCCATTGTTACCCTCCAGTGTTACACAAGATGACCGAACAAAGGCAGTGTGTCTTCAGCACTTCCAACCCGGGACAAAAACGCACTTTGTTGGGACTACATAATCAAAGCACGTGACCTGCATTGCTTCCCACACCATATCAAGCAACCCCCTCGTCGACACATCTGTGGGTTTTTTTTTTGCTTTTCTGTTTAGTTTTTTTTGTCTTTTCTGTCTCAAATGCACATGGGCAGCCATTTGAAACGACAGTAGGCTACTACATTACATTTCTCCGGCTCTTTCTCCTGCCGCGCCTCAGACAGGAGTGAGAGACTCTACGCCGGCAGAGGTGCATTGACTCGGTTCTCATTCCGGCCTGCGCGAGCCGCGAGGGCGGTGATTTGTCACCAAAACCTGCTGTCTGTGGTGTGTCCTATAATGAGAGGGAAAGTAAAGCAGCGAGACATTATGCCCACGACGGTGTGGGAGAGGACATTGCTGATTACGGAGCTTTAGTCTGTGCAGATGTGCTGCTCAAAGTGGAAATTACGGGAGTCTGCCCATCCCCATGGTCTCTACAAAGCACAGGCGGTCTCTGGGGGTACCTGGCAGCACACCTTCATTAGCGATCTGTTATCTTAGCGAAATTACTCCATGATCCCTTACCGGTATCATCATTATATCTTAACTCATCTTGTACTACAGACACCCCGACATACCGGTGACGGGGATATTACATATATTAACTTGGAAGCAAAGCGGATGATATAATAACGCCTGATATGATAACTGTCTCAACAGAGTTCTTTTCCTCCCCTCTCTCTCTTTCTCTCTCTCTCTCTCTCTCACCCTCTCTCCTCCCTTTCTCTCTCCTCCCTTTCTCTCTCCCTTTCTCTGGTGTCTGAGGACAGAGATATTCAAAACATGTTTTGGCCCAATTTGCTACAGTATCACAAAGCAATGTAAAACAAGCCAATTAACTGGTCCAAATTACTTTGCTGTGGGAAAGAAGAGCGTCAGAGACTGGCAAACAACTCAGTGAGGAAACGGGGAGAGTGCAAACGATGTTAACGTCTCCAGGAACACTGAAGTTTCCCTCAAAACAAAGCCGTAGTTAAGTCTCTCACCATATGTACCATCTTCATTAAAAATTCCTATTAAATATGCAAATCCCATGATCTACTCTTATGGGATTTGAAAAATTAGTTTATTCCGGACCAGTATAGATTGAGTGTCAGGATTTTTAATGAGGTATGTAGTCATAAGGCAAAACACAATCTGTTGCAACAGACAGCAAAAAGGAATTCATCTACTACAGTACGCACAAGGCTCCATCTTCAGGGCCTGATCAATCTGATTGAGAAATCTGACTCTTAATGCTGAGTGCAATAATATGCTATGGTTATAAACACACAATAATGTATTCACTACGCATATCGTGACACAAAGCATTTTTTCTCATGACTGTAGCTGAAAAGCTCATTATCAGATAGCGTAATCAAATCTGTAACTGATGAAGCTCTCCAGAGGAAATAGCAGGCATTTCTAAAAAGAACCTGAACACCTCAAAACACAGCAAACACATTTCTGTTTAGAAATGCAGTGTGAGTCAGAGAAGGAACTGAACACACAAAAAGTGCAAACATCCCTCTGAAAAAAAAGCCCAGCATGAATGAGAGGATGCAGGGTGAATGAATTATCCATCGCAAACTCCTGAATATGCTATGAGCATAATGGGCCGATTAATTCATTTGGAAGCTGCCGACAATTAACCAGCCGCATTCTGTATTCAACAAATCATGGTGTTTGCGAAGTGTGAAGTACATTGGCATACAGTGTGACCAGAAAAAAAAAGAAAAAAAGATTAAAAATAAATAAATAAATAAAAAGAATGAGCTAAGAAGCATGCAGGAATATTGTTGTACCATTCAAGCTGAGCTAAACGAAACAATTTTTTTAAATCACAACAAAGGGACCGCTTTTAATGAGACACATTCATTTTCATACTGACCTAAGACGTCTATTAAGATTCCCAGTCAAGCATTGAACATTAATTATGAGGATTCCCCCTAAGCCTCCATGAAATTCAATGAGCACAGCAAAGTCCCAGAGAAAGGGGGGAAAAAGGTTTGGGAAATATGGCAGCCCCAGAATGCTGACTCGGCATATAAACTCCAGAGTAATCATGGCTGCATCCTGCTCTTCAATCCTTCCAAAATAACACAATCCTCAGGACAGCAGCTTACACTCAGCTGACTTGATTTGCTTCCTCTCGCCATACACCATACACACACATACACACACACACACACACACACACACACACGCGTGGGGGCCGACTACATTTATTTTCTTAATCTGCTGCTTCACAAGCGCACCACTTCAGAAATAGTTGGCAGGAACAATTCGTTTTTACTCTTCTGTGTGGTAGCATCTTTTTTATTTATTTGTGTAGTTTCTTTCCCTTTCAGGCCCACACTTCACTTGGGGGAGAGTCACACAAGAGGGTAAGGGTTATCCCACTGCTATGCGAGAGAGCATTGGGAAACATACAAACAGACAAACAGTCTGTTTAGAAAAGTCTCTAATAGCATTACAGAGGCCTGAAGGAGTGATGAAAATGTGTGAAATGGAAACTGCTATTTCTGAAGCAGCGCCGAGTGCAACCCAAGCCTGCTAACAACCCTTTTCTTTTCTTTTCTTTTCTTTTCTTTTCCTTTCTTTTTTATTATCTACAATAAAAACTAAATGATAATGGTGAGTCGCACTTCTCCAATTTTTTTTTTATTCCAGATCTTTCAGCACTATAGGTGGCAATGTGACAAGCTTGTCAAGCCATCCATCAGATCAGCGTCATGGTTTCCACGAGCAGCTCAGAATACTCCGACACAGGCGCATGAATGACAGCCATGTCTTCCATGCTGTCATCAATGCAACCAGGTCACTTCAGGACCATGCTAGTTGGATTAGCAGACAGCTAGCAAAATACTCATTTCAAAATGACTGAGGTTCAATACCATACCTGTATCAATATCAGTCAAATGCTGACACAATAGACTATCAATGCAGTGCAATGTTATAATTGTTTTAATTGAAAAGCTATTCAATAGAACAATAGATACTAAATGCCTTCTAAAATTAGCATTGCTATTGGCATGCATGTGAAGTATGGTTACAGTCTTGGCAAAATTACCCACCATCCCACCATGCAAACCTTGTTTACCATTAAAATAACACACCGGAAGAAAAGTTAGTGCTTAGGGTGCTATATGCAGCTCGATCTACCTGACCCACTAATCCCTGGACACAAAGAGCAGGCTTACTCAAGGCCAACACTCACATGGCTGGGCACTGTGTCCGAGTAGGCCAGTGGCCCAGCCGTCCTCTGGCACATAACGCCCCCAGCTGCTTACACTACAACCAGAAAGCTACTTCAAAGGCTTGAGACCTGGCATTGGTCAGAGGCGGCCAATCCTTCTGCTGACTTCGCCTACACAGCGCTCATCCCAGCCCTTATGCCTGCATCAACAGCAACAGTGTGCATGTACCACAACCACAGACAGATACTACATCACAAAGCACCAACATCAGGGCACATTCGGCCATGATTTTATCTATGTTTTTACACGACTTGGATTTTTTTCCCCCTCCCTATTTCAAAAGTTTGTGCTGCTTCTTTGTGACTTGGGCTTTTCAATTTACCATTGTAATTGGGTTCCCAACCGGCTTGTTAGCTTAAATGAAGCGTGCTAACAGAGCTGGAAAAACTGGCTTTGAGAGCATCGAGTCCTGAGATAAACTTTTCAGACACGTCACAGCACAGATCATTCAGCTTTGTGAGTAAAATATGGTGAGGTAAAGTATACATACGGTACTCCCACAGGGAATATTAAATGTGTTGTTTATTTTAAGGGTTTGATGCTGCTCTTCAAAGAGCTGAATCTAATTTTCTGTGTAAATAAAAATTCATTACAACAGCACTACATATAAAAACAGCCTATAAAGCGCTTGAAAGTGACTGTCTGTCTCTGATGCTTTACATGATCATCCAAAACCCGAACATGGTTGATGCAAAACGTTTCATTCATTTGAAATCACAGAGCATAGCACGGAAGCGTAGAGACAACATCAATTCAGCATTCATTATGTTCCCGATTGTATCCTTGAAAGCAAAACTAACGAAATCTCAGACGGATCAGAAGACTCATTTTCAACCAGAGCCTTGCGGAAGGCTTCGACGCCAACTGCTAGAGCACTAATTGAAATATCTGTGGTTTCCCTTCCCTCTGTGTGTGTGTGTGTGTGTGTGTCTCTCTCTCTACCCCTATAGCCTGCCTCGGCAGTGCACAAGCCTGGCATGTAGTAATCACAAACATGGGGATTAAGTCCTGACCATGTGCTTCTTAACAACTGATGGCACCATCTGCTCTCTAATAACGGCTATCGGTCTGGCTTCACGCTGCACTTTAAACGTTACTTTCCGGCCGAGCTGAGCGTGTGGGATGCAGATTTGATATTCAAAGTCATAAGCGCCACGGGGAGAGGCTTTGAGGACCTCTTAGGCGGCTTCAACAGTTGTCGCTGAACTTCAGACGCGTCTGGCTGGAAAACACAAAACACTGTCTGCTGCACTCAAATACATAAATATGCAACTAAAAGATCACGGTGTCGTTGAATATGCCGAATGTAGTTTACTTTTTGGTTGTTGCTGACAATATCAATTAAATAGGTTCGCTGCATCTATTCTGAAGGAATGGCAGATAGTAGAGCTGTTCCCAAGATTCCTATGCCGTTTCTTTGTTTCCGTACATACCTAAGGCTATTTCAAAGCAGAATACCCAAGATATCCGAGACATTTTTGAGCACATACTTTTATCCACTGTCTTTCAAGTTTCTCTTTAAATATGCAACCTATAGCACCTTCCGCCACTGATAATTCAATTTCCTCTCTCTTTAATAGACATATAACCCATCATCTCAATCTAACACAAGTGGCCCTTGATAAGAACAGAAAAGTGACAGCACCACCATCATTCGAAGGAAGAGTATCATCATGCTCTTATTACGGCCATTATGTTACCGTGTGTCACATCCTTCTTTGATAAGCTCAAAGGGATCCTCAGACTGTGAACATTTCAATCTCGCATTCAAAAGAAGACCTCATGGGCATCTTGGAGGTTGGTGTCACTGGAGAGAACGGTTTTGTCACATCAGTGTCATTGATGGTCTGACTTTTGAATAAAAAATGTGTGGCTAAGTGACAGAAGACATGACAGCCCCAAGAATGCACTTGTCCAAGCCTGTCATCTCAGCTAACAATTAATTTGGCTGGCAGTAATGGTAAACAAGTCAGTCATGTAAACAATGAAGTTGATGAGAGAAGTAATAATAGCACTTGTCCATAGCTTTTGAAATATAAGACCATATTTATATGAAAATAAAATACCAATTAATATGCTTTCAACAATAACTTTTGATTACAGTTTTGAAATTGTTGAGCTATATAAATAAGAAGTATCATTACACCAACCAACCCATTACACATATTCATTAAACACATTTCAGTTGGTGCACTTGAAGGAGCACCAACTATTACTGGAAATAAAACACGGATCTGCTCCATGATTCAAATCTAGTCTGAAATGTAATGGGTTCTTCCTTGAGGCATACTACACCTTTCCACCCATAACAATCAGGTTGATGGTCTTGGTATTGCTTACAGACAAATACACAGACCCAAAAACCATTGACCACCTGATGTGGTGGACCTTGGACACAGGCATGGCTTACTCTACTTAGGGCAGCCATCCATCCTGGATAGCATCTAACTTCCTAGTGCCCTAGATCAGACCAGGGCCAGATCCACACATGCTGGTGCACTATTCAGCATCATCACTTTGTGAGCGATCACTGACCTAGCGTCAAATCCCTAATGCTACACAGATCTTTGCAAGTGGTTTCAGAGTGTCTGCAAAATACCTGAAACTTTGAATTTCTCTTACCCCATTCCCAATTCTAAATTTTTAATATGAAATAGTAAGCCATTGAGTAACATCCTGCAGAAATAATGAATATGGCTCTTTCTACTTTATTAAAAACCATAACCCATAGATATAGAGTGCATCAGACTAAGCTACTGACATTTTTGTATGGTACTCCAAGGGAATAAATCCACAAAAAAAAATATTGTGTGAAAAAATGTCACTTTGATGTGACAGTAATATTGTGTTTCCTGCACCAGATTAGTCCTCGAGACAGCTCGGCTAAACCCTGATCCTTGCGGCACTATTCAGATAGCCATTGTTGTGACCCTGCAACAGCACAAAATAATCTGTCCTTTGTGGCTGATCTTTTATGGTATATGAACTCAATCGGTGGTGTTTGCATCACCTAATAACTTTCAGAAATCCTCTGCCAAGCCTCTTTCACATCGCATCAACTCTTTAAGCAAATGTGTGCGTGTATTGTGTGTGGAGTGTGAAGAACGTGTGTGTGTGTGTGTGTGTGTGTGTGTGTGTGTGCTCGAAGTAAATCCAACACTAAAACGTACACACTTTAACGTCCAGATTTCACATCTAGATTATAAATCTATAATCCAAGTGTAAATGTTTCCCCCTTCATAACATGTCCACTGAAAATGACTTGTTTGCAATCAAACAAGTTGTTATTCCTCGCCTTACATAATACATCAACATGATGGCAGCATCCTCTAATTTATAATATGCTCCTTGAGACCAAGCCCTTATGTTCATCTGATGAAACAGGCAAAGTGGCAATTTCACATCTGGGTTGTAACCGTTGTCAATTATTCACAGTCATCATCTATGCCTAATGTGCCTAATTTGCTTAATAACATATCATGCTGTGAAGCTCTGGGAGAGGGCCACTTTGGAAAAAAAAAATATGAGATCGCACTTTGATTTCCTAAATTAGAGGACACCTTCCACGTGACAGTGCTCCCCCCCACCCACCCACATGAAAACCCAGTAAATGCAATAGAGAGAGAGAGAGAGCCGGAGCCACAATGCTTGTGCTGCAACATCTCATCGCTCATCTACATGACAATCAGCAGCTGTGCAGACCAATCACTCTCCATCACCGGCTGAACCCGGAGCACGGGCGCGCGCCAATTCCAGCACTCTCCTGAGCCCATCAGAGAGGTGCGGGCGGTGGGGACATATCAGGCAGGCACCGCTCAATCCATGTCATTACACAGGAGTGGAATCTGTGTAACCCCCCCCCCCCCCCCCCCCAACACACACACACACACACACACACACACACACACACACAACCACAAAAACACACACAGACATTCTGCAGTGGTGCACAGACACACACACAAAACTGCAACAGTGAGGCTCCTCCAGCAAAAAAACGAGCAATGCTCTCAATGTCTCTCTTTCGGAAGCTTGTCTCCCTCTGTTAAATGTTTTCCACAGGATCCTCTCTGCGGGAAGTTGAACAACAGCTGTTGCTCCAAATTTCAATTTAATCACAAATAACTCTGGCGTTGGCAGCCGCCGACAGGCCAGGAGAAGGCCCGGAGGCCACAATAGAGGGAGGCCTGCGGGATCTTGGCCCGAGCACCGCAGGGCTATGTGCTGCTTCCTGGCAACGCACTGACTGCCACAGCCACCTTATAGCCACACAGAGGACCTATGAGAGCGAGGGAAAGCACACCAGACAGAGATGGAGGGGAAAGGGGGGGGGGGGGGGGTGGCGGGGAGAGGGAAACCGCTCGGTGCCCCTGACAACCAACTTCCCTTTACTACCGGGTGTTGTTATTCTTGAACTTCCAGTGCTCCCTCCTCGACTGAGGATGATGTTGTCTGATAGATGAAGAAGATATCTCTGTTTCTCAGCTCCTTTAAAGAGCACAGGGGGTTCCATTGTGTGGGTGCATTTATTTTCTATCATGTAGAATGCAGCCTAATGCAAGTTCAAGTTCAGAGAGTGCAATAGCTGTCTTCTTTGTTATGCCAAGGACAAGACTCCTACTAGGTAAAGGGCACTTGGACTGCTATACATCTCAACGTTAATGCAAGCATTTAAATAATGATGGTAATTAATTTTAATAATGAACATAATGAAAAAGGTTTCACTCCAATAGGCACTCCAGACTTAACAGCATTCTTAAACGAGCAGCAGTTACTAAGCAGTGATATTTTCAATGTGACTTCGATGAAGTTACACAAACCAGCAACTGAATAGGCTGTAGTCCAGTGCTGAAGTCATTCTTTGCTACGTAGCCTGTTTCATGTTGCCCAAAGACGGTTGCAGCGCCAACAAAATCGCGCCTTGGGGTTAATTCGGCTTAACATTGATGACCTGAACATGCTGTCAAAAGAGGATTAGCAACCATTTCTTAATGAACACTACGTTTGGATCTTGTCCGACGTCATTTTTGACAGCTACAACGAACATGTCTGAGATAACAAGAGATAGGCTACGGCATCTTTAAATTCATGAAACGATGTTTCGCTGGGGGAAAAAAACAGGCACTCATGTTTACGAACAGAAAAGACTACGGTAAACTCCGATAAATAGAAAAAAACGACACTCTTATGGGGGGAAACTGAAGCTCATAATCGCTGCGCGCCATAGGCTACAATGAAAAGTTTTAAAGCAAAGACTGCCAGTCTTTGACACAGACCACGTAAGACAAATATAAGAGGCAACGCATAAAACCCATCTTTACAGATATTTTTGGCAGCCGTCTTCATTAGCTTATGCTCATGGGCACTTGACATGTCACTGAATTAATCCACTACTTAGTTTGTATCCACGTCAAACATAAGACCCACGCAACCTCTAAGTGCATTAGCGGCACAACACTGCATTCCCACCAAGTGAATGATAGCTTTTCCGTACAATCACATTCAAAGCACAATATAATTGAAGAAACCGCAACATTACTGTTATTTCCCTCTGTCTGTTGAGTGCTTACCTTGTTGAATCAAAAGAAAGGCCACTCCGGTCAGGATAACCCAGCACAATGGATTCTTCATCGCGATTTGATTGTGTGCTTCTGGCTGATATTCGCTGTTGCCCAAATATTCGAACCCCCCAAAAATACGGGGAAAAGTGAAGTGGAGCAGAGCGCACTTCCCGCTAAATTCCAGTATCTCTGTGACTGTAAAGCAGCAGCCAACGCAAGCGCCAAGAAGTCCCTCCTTCACCAAGGTATTGGTTGTGATTAGTGCGAGGCTGCTTGGAGAGCCATCCCAGACCCACTAAAGCGATGCTGTCCAAGAACCTGCCGTCTCTGCATCCTGCGCATCACTTCAAATCACACAAGCCCTTGTTCATCTGAGAAAAAGACGCCGTTTATATTAACGATTCATGCTTTTAGAGAAGTATGGTTCTCGTAACACAGATTAAAAACAAATGCAGCACAAATTATTACGCAGATCAGCATGCGTGTGTATACGTGTGAGTTGATTAAGGGACATATCCTACAGGATTAAGAATGTTTCTCTGAGTTGCTAAACTATATGCAATTTCTCTGGGAATGATGTCCTCCAAACTGAATGAACACGCCGCAATGGGAAGCCTGTATTTTTCTGGCTCTTGGTTTTAGCACTCTTGCGTCAGGAGGACAAGTGCTGGACAGCGCCCATACAACCTGCTGTGCCTCTATTGACCTTGCATCAGTGTTAACACCAAGAGGCCCTGAGAGTGCTAAACTCCATCCAGTGCATTGTGCTATGGTTCCATGCAAATGAGTGTAAGAGAGGGAGAGAGATCCTTGCCCAAGGCACACAACAACCATGTCAACTCAGAGATAAAACACAGTCCTCAAGGGAAAATTTTCAGCAGCTCCACGACTGTGTGGAATATTAAATCTGCTCAGTTGTACAACTGTAGGTATACGGATAAATTACAGCCTTTACCAAAAAAAGACAACAGCAACTCCCCACAGACACAAACACACACACAGAAACACACACCCAAACTGCCTTGGAAAAATAGCCTTTGTCAGATTTACAGATTTACGGTTAAGATTGCTGCAGAACACTACTTACAGTCATAACAGAGAAAATGTTGCAGAGAAGTCAGTGCTTAAAAAGTATTAGCGAAGTATTTCCGAAGTTTTCTGAGCATGAAGGTGTTCCTATGTAGGAACGCTGCGCTTTATCAACAAGTCAGCTCTGCATAGATTCCTTCCAATACCTTCATGATTGTTAATGTGCATTTTGCATATTACATCTATGTATTTATGTACTATATAACACATCTAACATGTCATACAGGGTCAATGACATCTTGACGGGGTTTCGTCCCACCTACAGAAAGCAGATGACTCTGGAGCAATAACCTGTCAATAACCTGTCAGATATGGACCAGACCTGGGCCAAATCAGAGCCAGATCCGGCTCCGGGCTCACAAGCCAATCACACCCTCCTAGCAACCGCTTTACAGCTTCTGTAGGTGGCAAATCGGACATAGCAGAGAATCCGCAGAGAAAATTGATCTCTTGACAATCCCACTTAACAGCCTGTGTCAAGGCGGGCAATACAGATGATAATATTTATTGACATCCCCCTGACACCGATGCTCCGTCTGCAGGTCAGTGTAGGGACCTCTGGCAGTCGTGCGGTGCCCCCGCGGCCGGACTCAGCGGGAAGGCTGGGGCTGGGGCTGGGGGGGGGGGGGGGTGTTTATGTCTCCAGGGCTTGCCGCAGGTAGAACATTAAGGGAACGGGGGCTGGGTGAGCAGCAACAGCACGTAACCTCGGCTACACAGTCGATTCCCACAATGATTTCTGTCTGCGAGGGGGCCTGCCTAAGCTGCTTTATGCATCAGCATTAGATCATTTATAATACCAACATCAACGTAACCTCGGCAACCCCACTGTCTTAATATTCCCAAACCGAATACATTGATGTGCTCTCATAGGGCAACATGAAAAATTGAAATTCTGTCCAAATAATGTAACCATATAATAAATGTGAAATTCCTCTTGGCTTGAGTTATTGAGCTATAGCCACTGTATGTTATGTAGGAAAGAGGCAAAGAGTTTTTTTTTTACTTTAAGTTACATCCCCACAATGTGTAAACAACCTCTTGAACTCCAAAACCCAGTGGCATACATAGACATATTTCATCTTCCTATTGTTGAGCGTAGCACAATGTGTGCTTCCTATACTTAAAGAAGTGTATAAGGGATGTGGAGAGGCAGTGAGGGGATGTTACCAACTGATAATTGGATGTCTCGGGTTCGGTTTCCATTGGTGTGAGTCTGTGATGCAGTGGATAACAGTATTTTGTAAAATATCAGTTATACTGTACATAGCACAATGTATTTCCTGGTCACAGGTTTTTTTTACTGTAGAATCCTTCGATTACATACTTCTATGCCGAGTTGAGAGATACTCCGTATCCCAAAAGTATACACCTGGAAGGGACTGCTAGCCCGTAGAGAGAAAGTAATAGGGAGGATGCCTTCCGAACATCATTTACATTCAACATATGCATGGAAAATATTGCATACAAAAGCCTGGGAGGTTTATTAATCCACATTTAAATTCCTGTGTCAGTTCTATTTCACTGACTCAAGAAAAGGGATTACATCCCCTCTAGGAGGAGTAGGCCGTGTGTGATGAGAAGGTGGAGAAGGCTGGCTGCACCATGGGGTATGTGCACCAGAAGAGAGAGGTAGAGAGAGAGAGAGCGGGGGAGGAGAAAAAAGGGAAAGAAAGGAAAAGAACATAGGTAGCTGCTGAGTGTGGGGTGAGATGGGGTCCTGATCTGGCCGGAGGGAGGGCCATGCTGGAACTGGGCCACACCTGGGCCACACGTGTGCCAGAGTCCTCTGAGCCAGACCACAGAGAGAGAGAGAGAGAGAGAGAGAGAGAGAGAGAGAGAGAGAGAGAGAGAAGAGAGGAGGAAGGGAAGGGGGAGGAGGAAGAGGAGAAAACAGAGAGAGAGAAAAAAGAGGAGAAAGGGAAGGGGGGTGAGATGAGAAGAGAGGGAGAGAGAGAAAGAAGACAGAGGGGGGGTATTGAGGGGAGAGGAGATAAAGAGAAAGACAGAGGGACTGAGGAAAGAAGATAAAGAGAGAGGTCCAGAGGAGATGAGAGAGAGCCAGAGAGAGATCGACAGAGACAGAGAGTGCCAGAAAGAGGTAGAGAGGGAGATAGAGAGAGATAGAGAGAGCCAGAGAGAGGTAGAGAGCGAAACACTTGGGTAGCCATTGAGGCTTGCCACCACACATCGGCTTTTTGGACGCTGCTCCGTGCTAGGGAAGCCCTCGGAATTTAGATGAATCTTTAATTCATGTCGGGGGAGAGAGCGGGAGCGGGAGGGGTGGGGGGGGGGGGCACTACTGACCACCGCCATGGCCGCCCGGCCGCACACCCTCCTCCGCAGTCTCAGTCATTATTAATCACTTTCATGGCAAATGACACAGCGTTTCTGCTCAGGGGAGAGAGCAATGAGATCCCTGACATTTTTGACATTTGTTTGTGCGAGGGGCCCCGCGCCGATATAATAGGCTGAGGAAGTGTAATGAAAGGCTGGTATTATGACAACACGCACATTAATCCTTCGGGGAGTTGAGGCAGGACATTCGTTTGGATGGCTCGTGATGGTGCCCGGCTGAATGGGAGGATGAGATTAAGCTTCTATACTATATACGTAACAGATGGATGCTCTCTGAGTTATGATATGAAGGGAAATCCATTTATAAAACATAGGAGGACAGTTATTTGGTATGAATCCCCTTTGATACAGAGGAATAGCTATGTTATAATAGAAACATAGGTGAGTGGGAAGGTATTTAGGTGGACCAGGCCTATCAGTTACTGCCTTTCAACAGCCTTTCAAATGCATCCGTGAGAAAGGGAATAATAGCTCCATTAAACTAAATGATGTGCAGCTTCTGACATTATCTTGCCTTCATTTTTCACATTCTCAGATAAACATATATATATATATATATATATATATATATATATATATATATACTGTATATATATATATCTGAGAATGTGACATAACGAACATCTCCCCCTCACCCTGTAAACACCCCCACAAACGTACTCAGCATTACTCCGCTGAACGAGGGTTGATATGACTCTACTGTCCAACACAGCGCCTCTTTCTTGCAATGGAAAACGTGCTGTCTGAATTGTATCAAGGACGTGGAACAATTGCTCTGTGTCTCGGCCATGCAGAGTCCTTCCTCCACATTATCATGGCCAGCCAGGAGTGATACGAGAGCACAGGCAGCTTTTGATTGAAAGGGGAGGCAGGTTGTCATCACCACTTCAAAGGCAGCTGTTACAAAGCGTTCGGTGCATGCTCCATGTGCACATGTTTCATTTAACTCAGACCTGACTGCACCAGCCTCTCAAAAATGGACTTAAGAGAGGCCAAAACTCTCAGAGTCTTAAAGAGTTTGGTGGATGAACAATGCTGACTGATGTATGGAAGAGAAATGGAAGAGATAGAACACTATGATGTTGATGATGCACATGCAAACACAAATAGTATATTTCAAATAGAGTAGTGTAAAGAGGTGATGAATTTAAAGCACGAGAAATGAAAGGTTCTGTTTAAATAACCTGCTCTACACACAGACTCTATATACACTGAGGTAAAAAAAGGTGGATCAGTGCCAAATACCGAATCCCTCGGCACAGACCACGCTCGCAAAACATTGTGATCCACTCCACGTTTAAGAGAGATCAAGCAGATCAGAAGCCTTTAACTGGGGAAGGATATAGATATCGACAGATACTGGCCAGGGATTCTACCGGGGTTAAGTCAGAAGTCATGAACACATGCCAGGAAACGGCGAGCAAAAGCCATTACCGAGATAACGGTTTGATAAACGCCTCACAGTTACACCCATGCAGACAAACATTAGCTTTCCGACCATTAACTACAGCATTCATAAATCATCATCGCTTTCACTCAGTTCATAAAAAAAAATAGTAAATAAATAAAAGAAACCTGTCCTTGCAACAAACACAAGATATAACATGCATTAATTATTATATATTAACAACTCAACTTGTTAAACTACACTAAATGGAGGCTCATCACGAGGCATCTCTCAGGTTGCTATTAACAGTGCATGCAGTGAGGGTAGAGTGTGAGGCCTGAGCAGCACACAGATGTGGATGTCATTCATGGCTATTTAGCTCCCTCACCAGGACGCTTGCACTAAAAACAGTGAGCTGAAGTCAGAGAGACATGTCGGTTGGGAACACGCTGTCCACGTCTCTCTTTGGAGCTTGTCATACCTCGGCAACTTGATTCGGAAGCTCAGAGGTGTTCGGGTTGAGAAGGGGTGAGACTGGTGGTGGGGGGGGGGGGGGTTCACCAGGGAAGTATGGGAAATGTTGTTTGTGTGCTTGTTGGTGTGCTTAGCACTTGTTAATAAATCAACAAGACAAGCAAGTACACAGTGAAATGCTGATATAATGTTTTATTCTGGATTCAGCTCTCCCATCTGCATCCACTCAGAGAGCTGTATCACGAGCTTCTCCAAGATACAGACAAATCCATGCATTTTTATGTGTTTTTTTATCCATATTTTTACATATTTGACTAATACTTTTTGAGCTATATTCTCTTGATACATCTATGTGGCTTAAACACACTTGTTTTTTTTCATACCATTCTGTTTGTTAGTGTCAATTGAGCTGCAAAATGTAAATAAGCACAGACCCCGGTAACACTGTATAAATAGTAAGCCTTTGTTATCCCCTGCTGTCGACATGCGCTCCCCAGCCCCCGATCGCAATTCGCGTCCCCGCGGTGCCTTGTTTGGTTGATGCCGGAGAGGCCTGTCAGCAAGACACCTGAAAAGGTGCCATCGGAGGAGGAATAATGCACAGGCCTGTCGCTTTCCCCACGGAGAGACTTGCGGCCTCCAACATGGAGAGAAACACAATCTTTTAAGTTGCTTTAAGGTGATAATTCTGCATGAATATACATATTAAAATGTGATTAATTTACATATAAGATAAGACATGTTTTTCCCTAAGCCTAACAATCATGTAAAGTAGGGTCAAAGAAGTAATTAAGTGATGGTATTTTGTGCTAATGTATATGCTACAGCATATCTTTAAGAATAAATAGAATGTTTCTCTAGACTGCCTTTTAAGACATTGGCATAGTATTAATACTGTAAGAATTTGCCTTAGTTCTCATATGATGTCTCACAAGCAAAGATTTCTTTCTTCAAAAAAGCTGAGAATGAAACTATTTCCTTTGGCCTGAGGTGCACTGTTTTTCTTTTCTTTGAGAATTATTCATTTCCTATTCACCATAGCAACAATGATTTTCATCCATGATTTAACACCAGTACACATCTGTCTCTGTGTTTGTTATCGATAGCACAGTCAAAATAAATTTGGTTTTGGAGATCAAATATGATTTTTGAAATTTAATTGAAATACAATTCCTTTGCCAGATGAACAATCACACACACAGAGAGACAGAGACAGAGAGAGGGGGGGGGGGGGGGTGGAGAAAGAGATATGCCATAGTGATGATTAAAATCTATGTATCCATGTTTCATAGTATTCCTGGTATGAGTTCAGAGATGTCAGAGATCCGCACATTAAATCCATGGTAACTGTGCCTGGTAACTTACTTGCCTTTGGCAAAGTTGGTGTTTGAAATTTAGCAATGAGAAGATGGTATCGGTCATCCTGTAGAGTACACACTGACATCAGGTGGCCTAGGCAAGACCACTATGACTTGACCAACGCATTTAGATACTCTTTATGTCAGACCATCCATTAGTGCCTGATAAAGGTCTAACGACCGAAAGCTTGCACTCAGTAAAGTTTTAAAAAAAACAAAAAACAATTTGAACAAAGACTTGAAGTCTTTCTTCTTAAAAAAAAAACAACAGACAATCCATTAGTAAAACATCATTTATAAAACCTCAGAATATTTCAGTATTGGAATTCAAACACTTGGTTCAGCCCCTCCTGCATTCTCTGGGCTCATTGTGCTGTTTCTCATCCAGTGGGTTTAAATCACGCTCAAGTGTGACTAATGCGTATTGATCCAAATTATGTGGACAATGATTGGGTCAGCAGGTGGCTCACATGACCAACACTGAGATCACTGATGCAGAGCTGGCAGTGTAAGAGACAATTACCAACTCGAGTATCCTGAACCCAGGGAAATGAAACTCTGCGTCATTTCAATCAGCCTGATCAGTCTCGTCTCCCCGTGACCTACATGACATCTACATAATACATTTTACAACTGATTCGAGTGCAGCGGTTTACTCTCGGATCTCTTAGTCATCACCTAAACCGCTCCACCGGATAAATCCTGCAGCCGGGTGCAGTATAGGATCCATTTTTTACAGTTTTTGTCAGTTGCGGTTAGTTTCAAATGCGCATTGCCTCTTTGGCCCCTTCCAGCCTCACCTGAATCACTTCCCCATGTCTCAGTGATTGCTAGATGCTGCAGCCATCTGACAGACACTCCCGTGCTGTTCAGATTTCAAAACCGGCACAAAAGAAGCGGGGAATCCACAGCCAAGTTTTATTAGGCATTCTACACCGTAGTTCTGCAAACTCCCTCACTCCTCTCCAGAGGCAGAGTATCCATTTTTCTTCTACCAACAGAACAACCCTGTCAAGCACCATGCTTTCTTTCTTGCTTCCTTTTTTTGTTCTTTTCCGCTGGGCAAAGATGTTTAATTTACTCCTATCTATCGACTTCCCTTTCTCGGTTTCTGGGCACTCACTATTCATAGTGTCTTCAGGTTGTCCACATAACGACAGCGCCTATTCTCCCATACACTGAAAAAAGACCCGTCAAAAGTTCTGAGTGGCCATGCACCACAAGACGTGAACACGTTTCAAATTGCAAAAAAGCTTGGGGAGCAAAATGGTGGTCAAATATATAACAGCAGTGTTGTGGTCACAACAAAGAAAATTGGTACGCTGCCATAAAGTTTTGGATTTGACTCTGTGAATGGGACCTCTTACTGGTTCTCCTGTATCATGGTCTTCAGAAGGTCACAAAAGAAAGGAAAAGATCAACAGACATTTCTGAATAGAGGGTTTCATAGACTGTTAGCATAAACAGAATAATCGCGGGCAGGTGACAAGGTTTAGTAGGCTGGGTGAACCCTGCTTGAACTTCCGGGGAATTTGAATTTCGCCCGGCAGCTTTAGGCTGGACGCCAGCAGATCTATTTTCGCTGTTTACTGCCAGAACTTTTGGTTCCAATCAGAAACGGCCATACTCTAGTCCTGGCGAAACTTAAGCGACGCGAAGTGCAGTAGAAACAAAGCGCAGCCTCGCCAGACTAATGTTCAATCTTAAAAGATTGAGTTTAGTATGGTGAAAACCAGACTTAAGGTTTAGCTCTTAGTTTGAACAATGCCTTACGATGTCATGCCACTTGCGTCTTTGCCCCATCTGTTTGAATCTGTTTGTCCTTGTTTTTTGTTTCAATCATCCTCCATCAAACACCATTTCGGAGAACTTGAAAATCACTTATTTTTGTCAGACTGAGCAGGATGTCTTTTCAAAACCTGCAGGTGAATAAAAGGCCTGTTGGTGCCTTTCACTTTCATGCTAACTGAATACTGAGTATGTCTGGTGTATGTGTGTGTGTGTGTGTGTGTGTGTGTGTGGGGTGCAGTGCACAAGGGCAAGGTTCAGCTTTCAGCTAGAACAAGGTGATCATAGGGTATGGCACAAACTTCACTTATCCGTGCTGTGGTTCAGACATGAACGGACCAAAACTAATCAAAAAACAGGGAAAGGTGCAGCCAGAGAATAAAGAGAGAAAGAGAGTGAGTGTCACGAGTCTTCCATGGCCTTGGGTCCCCGGACTTCAGACTAAAAGGGTGAACAAGTGGCTTATTGCAGTAAATAAAATACTTGGGCTTCAGCAGTATACAGGGACAACTTTGAGAAGAATGTGTAGAAAATAGTTGAACTGATCGATTGCCTCTATGCCATTACATTCCCTGAGGTTTTTGTCCTTAACAGTTATTTCTGATCGGTCTGTGTTTGATTGTATCAAACACAGACCTCCTCCTATCTTCCAATGTCCTGCCCTAACACACACACACAGATCTCCCATATAGCAGACATAAGACTAGTTGCTCTGTGCACATCACTGTGGTTATTTTCCTACTTTCCCCATAATTCTGTCAGCTGTCAGAATGATCCACGACTTCCCTCCTGTCCTACTTTCTCATGTAAAATATGTCCTGTTTATAGAATGATTCAAGCTGACCTGTATCATTGGAAGAGAGCCTGGAACAGCGAGGGCACGGGTGCGAAGTTTCCCCTGTAAAAGGGCTGAATGATGAGAAGAGAGATGAGATGTAGGACTGTTGCTCTAGGGCTGGCTCTAAACGCTGCTTGTGAGTAACTGTAGTGTCACTGTGAACACAAGTGAACATGACCAATGTCAGACCGGGAACTACAGACATACTGTAGGGTCTACAAAACAAAGGGAAACTCTCCAGGGGGACATAAACACTTGATGAACAAAACAGGGGTGACAAAGTGAAAACAAATGAGTGAACAAAAACTAGGTGACAAAAACAAAAACAGATGTGCAACCCCAGAAGTAAACAAACACACATGGCTATGTAAACAACAGTCCTTGAACACCGTGCAGACAGTGATGAACGTGACAAGGGGGGTCATGTTATAGAGAACCATCTAACACAAGAGGAAGGCCTGAAAACAGGAAAAGAGAAAGAAAAAAAGGTAAAAACAACTTATTTTTTCAATTCTTCATCATTACTGACACCGTATGTTTTAAGTGGCGTGTTGATGGAGGTGGTAGGTGTATGGAGGCGGTGGTGGAGAGTGGGTCGGGGGAAGTTGAGGCTTCCGAATGTACAAGCTGTCTGCCTTGAAACAAGGAGCATTGTCAATGCCACCACACATAAATAAATCAGCCTCCATGAGAATTTAAAACTGAATTTCATATTCTGAAATCTCAATGCTCACTGGAATAAAAATAAATAAACAATGAAAAGACATCCTCCCACTGAATTTAGCCTTTATAATTCAGTAGACTTTGTCTATGTCAGATCAAACCTTCGTGGCCGTCTGGCCCTAAGGATGCAGAATGGCTTTGTGTATTCAGCCAGTGTAGGGAACTGGCCCATGTTCAGCTCATACCGCTGGGACAAGAGTGAAAAGTGACAAAGATAAAACACTGACAAGACTTTCATTAAAATGGCTGAGATATGTCTGGCCAACACGATGACTTTGGGCTGGATTGGACTACATATTATTACTTATTAATCAGAATTATTCTAAAGTTAATTGTACATTCTCATAAGATTATGGCCTGACAAGCATACCTTCAGCCAATATATCAACAACCTAAAACCTGATTTGATTGTAATGATTGAAAACAGAAACTCCCAGACTTATATAATAACAAGTACTCGGAGCAAAACCTGAGGACAATATTCCCCACCAGAAAATTAATCTGGGCCTCCTAGTCATTTTAATAAGCACACGCTCCACTCCACCGGCTAGGGAAGTAATGGAGCAGCAATGTTTAACTCAGGGCTATTCGTCACACTATAAACAAGTGGTAAATTTAAATCATCTCCAGCGCTTGTTTTCTATTTCGTGCAGACAGGACAGCCTTGGCACCCTTTCTCCATTACACTATACTTACAGGACTTTTCACCATTCTCTGGGAAAAAGTTTTATGACACCTTGGGTGACGGAGTATTCCGGAGAGATAAAGATGGAAAATGGGGCAGGGTAAGATAGCTCTGCACACACACACGCATACACCGAAACGAGACGCAGTTCTGGTCTGAATTTTTCTGTTTTGTTTGTTTTTAAATAATGAGATGGACGTCTTCAAACATTTCCCTTTTTAGAGTTTAAGAGACTTAAGAGTGTGCCTAATCACTCTGAAGAAGCAGTGTTGGAGTAGGAGTTGTTTTTCATCTTATAATGAGTTTCCTTGGAATAATGAAATACGCTTTTTGAAAAAAAAAAAAAAAAGCTGAAGAAAAAAAAAACACAATAAATCCTGCATCATATTCACTAAGGACAATTGGATGTGAAATGAATAAACTGCATAACTCTGCATACAGATAGTCACTCTTTGTTGACGCAACATACCAGGGATTCACAGCAATCATGTAGGCTCATCTACGACTACTTTGCATCTTTGAACCTAGGTTTAGGCTGTCTGTAATAACTAAAGACCAAAGCAAATCCTACATCCTAGTTAACCCATAATAATGACATGTTGAACTGAACAAACTCTGCATCTACAGTATAGGCAGATATGCTGTGCTGACGCAACATAACAGTGACTTAGGGTAATCGTTTAACCTATATCTATTTTACATCTTCAGTCTGCTTTTGTCTCACTGGCTAGATGCTGAGGAAGTAATAAAAAGCAGGAACAGTCTCAACTGAGTTTGGCCAGCTCGTGCCCGTGCCTTTCCTTCTCCCTGAAGGACAGTCGTATTCAAATATGTGTCTGGGTATGGAAATCAAGTGCTCTTTGTAGGCGGCCCGAATGTACAGCGCTCCACACACTGGAGAGAAAATATGTGTGACGCCAGGCGCTGCCCAGAGAAGCCCCTGGGGGGGTCTACATTCACAGCAATTTGGAAAATTGAATCCAACAAAGGGGAGTTTTGGGGGGAGTGTGAGCGAGAGAGAGTGTATGTGTGTGTGTGTGTGTGTGTGTGTGTGTGTGTATAAGTGTGTGCATATGCGTATGTGTGTGTTGGGGGGGGGGGGGGTGAGTGTGCATGCGTGTGTGTGCGAGTGTGTGTGTGTGTGCGTGTGTGTGTGTGTGTGTGTGTGTGTGAGTATGTGTGTGTGAGTATGTGTGTGTTGGGGGTGCCGGGGGGGTTAAAGTGGGTGTTTGAGCGGAGACCTGCCGAGCTCATCTCTCCATTGCAGTGGGGTGTCCTCCTCATGGAGCTGGCACTGGGCGGGGATGTGTGTGTGTGTGTGTGTGTGTGGGGGGGGGGGGGGGGGGTTGGCACGAGACGCACACACACACACACACACACACACACACACACACATACACATGCACACACAAAGGTTTGGGGTTGCCATGCCTACTTCAAGCACACTCCTGTGGCTTAAAGGTATATGTTTATCAATTGTTTTACTGTGTAATCTAACAAAATGGAAACACTGCCATAAAAAAACAAGAGCTGTTATAAGGTCTGGGTATCCTGATGATGCACCCGAGGAGACTCTCAAAGAACACAGGTAATTCTGATAGCTGACTTTGTCTATGAAAAACTGATGCCAGATTTCTATTCAGTATGTGTGCATATATGACATACATTGCAATTCCAGTGATTGAGTGGATATATGCTATAAGGAGCCTCTTGTGAAAAGATTATTGGGCTATGCAGCTGCTGTTCGTCAGTAAAATGACCTGTTTTAACATTCCAATAAACAATTATTATTGCTCATTTTATTTTCTTCATTGTGCTGTTTGTTTTGCTACTCATTTGTATCTTTCTGACAGAGGAAAAAAGTCCAAATGTTTACACCAAAATGGGTTTTGAGCCAGACGAGACGCGGAGCTGAAATCTCTGACGGTATGCACTGTACACCAGCGGCATATTAACAGGGTCCCACTAATGCCCTAAAGAAGTGTGGATGCCAAGGCCATAACTGTGTGCAATCATGCAGAACACCACAAAACACCATACATACAAAACACCACACACAAAACACCACAAAAACACCACAAACACACACACACACACACGCACAAAACACAACATCACACACACACACACACACACACACACACACACACACACACACACACACACACATAAAACACCATGCACACAAAACACCACACGCACACCCACAGAAAATGCAAGACCACGACCACACACACACACACACACCACACACAAATCACCATACATACATGTACAAAACACCATTCAGTTCAGATATAATTACTGTGTGGTCATGTGTATGTGTGTGTGTGTGTGTGTGTGTGTATGTGTGTGTGAGTTATATAAAATGTCTATTTACTCTACATATGGTCTACTTATATCTGTACGTCACCTAAAAAACCTGCATTTATCAAACTATACACTGTACATTATTAAGCTTTGCTGTCTTCACAACTGTACTCAACCTGCACTTGCACTTTCTTTGTATGGTTGACTGTCAACTGCATTTCATTAACTCTGTACCTGTACTCTGCTAAATAGCAATACATTTGAATCTAAATCTAGTCTAATCTAATCTAAAACTGCTGAGATGTAATGATGAGGTTTCAAATGTAGTAATCAAATTGTAAGATATGATATTATTTTCCAGTAATAATAACCCAGAAACAAAGCATTTACTTTCCTGGAAATAACATGGCCATTTGCTACACAACTGTTTAATCTGTGGGCTGTAATGAGCCGTGTTGTGCGGTTACAATGATTTTACCCACTTACTACCATGAAATAACCCTCTTATTCCTGATCTGAGAAATGCTAACAGATTAGCAATGGAATGCAATGCAATGGCGAGACACACAAGGACTAGATCCTTGCTTCCTAAGGGGAAGACTCAGGCATATCAATATCATGTTCAAGTTTCTTTTGACCAGAGATGTTTTAGTTAAACATAAAGATCCATGTCATTGCAGAAGTGCTCAATGAAACTGTTCAGTATTTAACATTCAACGTTCATCTGTATGTTGGTCATTCACTATATACTGTAGTGCACTACACAGTGATTGAGTGGATGTTGGAGTGGACCCTGTGCTTCCGAGTTTCTCTAGGTCATTGAGCCTTTAAGGCCTATAATGCACATGTGGTCACTTCCCTTTTTATGGTAGTCAGCAAGTAGAGTAGGGTTGGATAAACCTCGAGACATATGCTAACGGCAAACATTAGCTACCTTGAGTTTTAACATCCTTCAGGAGAGTTGTGTATTTTTGGGTGGGCACTGGGCCAAGCTAGCCTGGCTAACGCCTACCACTTCTCAAATGAGACGTGGTAAACGTTAATTTTCTCGTATTTGAAAAAATGCCCAGATCCGTTCATTGGGTCCCACGGATGTCTATCAAATGTGCATAGCTCATCATCGTCTTGCTTTCACCCCGTTCTGTGATTGGTCCCGTATCTCAGGCAAAAATTAGGGTGGTAGTTTCCAGACTACCTTAGTACCCTTTTCCAGATCAAAGCCACACCCCGAACATACATAATATACATAGAAGACACTGTTCTAGATAATATAATTGCATGATTGACAACCAAAATTACATCCACTTGTCTCTCAGGATTGGGTGACCTCATTTAAAAAAAATCAACTCTTTTCAAGATCAAAGTCTTGTCTTGTCCTTCACTGCCTCTTTTTTTTCCAAGGAATGCCTCTAACTTTGCCTGTTTCATTCTGGCACATGGAATGATAAAATCACATAGTCACGTTAGCTTATATATTGCTGGTCATTCATTAAAAAATAGCCTACAGCCTAAAAAGACTTTGCAGTACAAGCTTAAACTCTTCAGTCAAATGTGAGGGTTGCAGTTACAGTGTTTTTTTTATTGTTTGTTTATTTTTAAGTGTATTTGTTGGGCTTTTATGCCTCTAATCAGATAGGATAGTAGACAGGGAGACAGGAAGTGAGTGGGAGAGAGAGTTGGGGTGGGATCCGGAGAGGATCACGGAGCGGGAATCGAACCCGGGTCCCGGTGTGCGGTGCAGGTGCCCCAGCCAGTAATGCCACGTCTGGGGCCTGCAACTGCAGTGTTCACAGACAGTTAACAAGAAAAGCACTCAGAGAGCGCAGCTACATCCACCTGCATTGTTCTTCTTAGGTTGTCATACATTTGAACCTAAACTATTCAGATCGCCAGCACGTGGCCATACCATGCCATTACACCACTAAGCTAAGTACATAAACGCAGACGGAATCCCGATGGAATTACAGATCACTCCCAAAATGTAATCGTTTCTTCCTTGGGTCATGTCCGACCTTCCCTGAAAATCTCATCGAACTCCATCCATTACTTTTTGAGTTATCTTGCTAACAAACAGACAAACAGACAGACAGACAGACAGACAGACAGACAGACAAACAAACAGACAAACGCCAGCCAGTCCCTGATGAAAACGTATACCTCCTTGGCGGAGGTAAATAATGATCTTGGATAGTAGGCTATTCCATTTCCAGTTGTTGTCTTTAGGGCTACTGAAGACCTTACCACCACAGTCAGCTTTCCATTTTCCTGACAAAGCCTATGGGCTTAATCCACACAGTTGTCATACTATCAATTTAGGGGGTCAATATATCTCTATCTCTATCAAACCCATTAAGGGGGCAAGAGCACTCTGTCCACTGTCCACTTCTCTGCATCGCACTATCTACCTCCAATGCCTGCTTTGCCAAAGTCACAATCTTGCTAAGTCCCGCCAATCGAGATCAGCCGAGCCAATAACGGATCAGCTCTCAAACAGCCAAATGCAGCTGCCTACTGTATATAGCGAGACGCGAGAGATAGATGACTGGATGACATTTTGGCATGTTAACTCTAATCTGATTAATAACAACGTGTTGAAAATAAGCCCCGCTTTAGAAAAATCTACGCTCTAGAAGTATTATATGGGCACATCATCAACTGGCCTCCTTGCTACGCCCACTTCTTAGTCTGAAGTGCTGCAATATCATGCCTAGGACCAGCCTAGGACTGGACAGCACAATCAAACTCAAGCTCACAAATATCTGCACAAGTGTCATGCGTTTTCATGTGTGTCATCAGCTACAGCCGGTAGTTGCTTTCTTGTGTTTTAGATATAGCCTACTGACTTCCTGGGACCCCTGTCGAGGGTTGATTGCAAAGAACCTTGGACTGTTTTTGAGTGAAGCTTTGGCTGGTGTTTTGAACTGTTACTTTCAAATTGAAAACAGAATTTAATTTGCAAGTGATGTTCTCTGCTTCTGCTTTTGGGGCATAAAGTCAGACCATTGGTCTCATCAGCATCTGCTTGCCAGTATGCTTAAAATTGGAACTAAAGTAAACTCATTCAGCAAATTTACAACATTCCCAAACAAATTCTGTTGCAGGTGTTTGGATTAGACAAAACAGGTTTTACAGAAGAAACTCTAATTCACTAGGCAAACTAACAAATCAGAGTTTCTCTTTTGAAGCTGTTCTTCTTTCTGATAAATCTGAAAACACACCCACAGATCTCCATGGGTTTCTGAGAAACATCCAAAGGAATGGAAGCATGATGACAAGCTTGCAGGCTAGTCAAACATTAGCTTATGTGAGGGGGGTGGAATATTTATCCAGTGTGAGTCACCTTTCAAATTATTTAAATATCACCCTCTCAAGATGGAATTCGTTTTTTGAGCCTCTGTAACACTGTCAAACTTCACAGTAACACAGAAAACGTATTGCAGTTTAAGGCACTTTCTTGTGTTAACAAGTTAGCCTGAATGTTACTGTCTTAGATTGTCTTAGCAAACATGCTAAAAGGGGTTGCCAGTTTTATTCTTCGGGGGCCCATCAAAATGCATCGATCCCCGCAGTTCTTTTGCCCTCGCCAAGGGCAACCAACCACCTCTTAAACCTTTAATTAGCCTTAATTACAACTAAATGATTAAGATCACGACGGCTACTCTACAGGATTAGATGTGTTGTGGCTTCACTTTGGTCAGTGAAAGAAAATTTTATCTATAAATAAAATGTACATACTTACTTACTGTAAGGAACAGAAAAAAAGAAAGTTCAGGCACACAAGTGCATTAGTGAATAGAGACAAAAGGTAGCCTACATCCAGTTTATGTCTGTCTGCTGCTCTACATCAAACCGGGCAAACTCAATGGCCATGGAAGTTAGTTTACTGTGTGTGTGTGTGTGTGTGTGTGTGTGTGTGTGTGTGTGTGTGTGTGTGTGTGTGTGTGTGTGTGTGTGTGTGTGTGTGTGTGTGTGTGTGTGTGTGTGCCCCCATCACTAGATTCCATGCATTACTGCCATCCTTGAGCCCAGCACTGAGTTATACAATGAAATGCTGAAATTCTTCCTATACACCAGGTGAATGTCCTTCGGGCAAAATTAAACACAAGGAGATGGCTTCATTCCTTTAAACAATGTCCACTTTGGGCAGTGTTGTTAAAGCTACATCATGTATTCTTGAGTTGCAGCGGGATGAGCAGAGAAGCGTTCAGTCAGCACACTCAGAACATTGTTTCAGAACAATGTTTCAGGGAACACTTCTGGTCTAGACAAGAGTAC
Source organism: Sardina pilchardus (assembly GCF_963854185.1). Taxonomy (NCBI): domain Eukaryota; kingdom Metazoa; phylum Chordata; class Actinopteri; order Clupeiformes; family Clupeidae; genus Sardina; species Sardina pilchardus. The sequence continues at coordinate 15,574,724 of NC_084998.1, forward strand.
AGCCTAGTGGTCAGTTCTTTTACAGTTTTTTTTTTTTTTTTTAATTTTGAAAACTAGAATGGTTTTCTCAAAATTCACACACAATTCATTCTCACCCTCCCTCTTTCTCTCTCTGCAATATCTTCCATTTTTGTTGTAAAAAAGGTGCTCCTTGTTCTATGGTTTTACTGTATTGTTTTTATCTTTGTGAAGCACATTGGGTTACCCTGCTGGACAAAATGTACTATATAAATAAAGATGCCTGGCTTTGCCTTGCCTTACCTGTGGTCTTTTCATAGGGCTTACTTCCTGATTGAAGTGGTATAAATTAAAGGGACACTTCATCGATTAGCATTAAGCTTTGTATCTTTAGAAAACCAGTCATGTTTTTGAATGGTCGTGCATCATTCCGTCAGTTTGCCTTGAGATGGGAGAAATACGGATTTCAATTAAACCCATGAATAGGACTTCCTGCTTTCAATGATGTAAAATGATGATTTTTACATCATTGAAAGCAGGAAGTCCAACAGTGAAATCCGTAGTTAGGCAAACTGACGGATTGATGCACGGCCATTCAAAAACATGACTGGTTTTCTAAAGATACAAAGCTTAATGGTAATCGGTGAAGTGTCCCTTTAAGCATTGAGGTGTTTGGCTAGGCGGCACATATATTGGTCAATTAGCTCATGTGTGTAATTTTGAATGCCATTGTTTTGAAACTGCAAACGTGTTACTTTATGTCAGATCTTTGTGACTTATGCAGAGAACCGTGCTCAGTGCATTCAAAAAGTTCCATTTTGAATTGCAAAATGTGCTGTGTAAAGCAGAAAATGTCTTTAGACTTTGAGACTTGAGAGGATGTTTTGCTCTCTGTGTGTCAGTTTAAATAATGAGTGTCATTTTCGTGTGTTAGCAATTGGAAAAAACTGTAATAGGTTTGGTTCTCGGAACACCACAGGTGTCCATACCATCTTCTCTCTTTGAAAACATAGTACCATCGTATTTGTGTGTAGTGGTATGTATAATTAGCCTGACCCCCATCTGACTACGTACTTTCGCTCATTTACATCTCTCTTCATACTCCGTCTGGTATAGCTTGATTCTGCTTCGTTTACTCCGGCAAGCGCATCTCCGCCCAATCAGCGAACAGAGGGCGTTCCCAAGAGCGATTACATTAAAGTTTCAAGCCTATCGTTGTCATGGTATCCCCTGTGGATATCATATGTCATTACCAAGTGTTAGCAATTGAACTCCAATGAATTCAAAATCCTGATAAGCATCCACAAACCAGGAAATAAACGTTTGCCAATGGAGCTAGGCCAGACTCTCTGTGAAGAAGCTCTCTGGTCTCCAGTCTAATGTAATCATCTTTAATATCTTATTTTGCTCTGCAGTATAACAAAAAAAAACTGTTTTTGCAAGCTTTCCAGGACGTTTTGCAATTACTTATTTAATACATTCATTCATGTTAGCTGCTGTTGCTTTCTCCATGTAATATGCTTGGTGTTTCCATGTAAGTCAGGTCAAATAACCCAAGCCAAATGTTAAGTCCCCTTATGCCATTCCTTTCAGGCAGCCCTCTGTCCTACTTATGTGAATTTGTTGGGCAGACACCATTAGACTGTATGGCTGAGATCCGTCTCAAAGATAAAAGCGGAGGAACAAATCTGTGGCGATTATCTCCTAGTCCCTCTCTTGTTCCCTGCAGTCATTTCAAAGCACCTGCTAGCAACTCTCCCACAAGGCTATCCATCTCCATGTCCCAACATACACACACACACAGCTCACTTTCTGCCTACAGTATGTATGTTCTCACACACATTATAAAAGAAAGAAAGAAAGAAAGAAAGCGAGAGGGAAAGAGAGAGACAATTTGGATACAAAATGTAATAGCATTTTTCTTACAGTTGCTTTTGTTGTCAGGGACCATCGAGGGCTTGATCTTTCTGCGCAATGTCCAGGCAAAGGGGCCTCACTGTCATAACAGAATTAAAAGGTATTTTAGGCAAAAAGAATAAATATTCATTTCAGGCCTAAACGAGGCTAACCATGAGTTCTGGGTTTCCATTATTTATCATAATATGTAGGCTATTACAACAGCCCACAATACCTAAAAACATTTAGAACAATTCTCACAAAATAATTACAAACGTACCAATTCAAACGTACCAATTCAATTCAATTCAATTTCTATTCAACCACCAGGTGTCAGTATACTCATGTATCTTTGAAGAGTGCTCAGGAGTTGGTATATGTATGTGACCTGAGCAGACGAAACTGTGTTTTAGATAGGCCTACTGTTTAAACAGACTATAGGCTATAATAAATACAAATATATTGATAAATATCAACCAAATATGTTTCTAAGCCTACAGCAAATGTACATGGGCCTGTACATAAAGTAGCCCAAACCTGCTCTCCTCCACCAGAGGGCGACCAAACTACATCCTAAAGAAGTAATCCCTGGTGAGTGTCATGATGGAGCATGCGAGATGTGCTTGCAATTACCAATTGTAGTGTTTAACCGTTTTTGTAATAGCCTACAACATACACGTATGTGTAATTTAAAACAAAAAAACAAGTCGACCTGGTATTTATCTTTAGATGGACCTGAGGAGGGTTTTGTTTAATGATGTTAATACAAAAGGTTTTCTTTGCCAAAAGTACTGGTTCTATAAAGGTTGAAAGTAGTTTCCCTTCTGAGCGATATGAACGAAATGAGTTAATATAAGATACGAGCATTTTTTAAGCTGCATTCATCTCGTAAACCCCACAAAGTGGACCTATGTAGCCTACCATGTGTGCAATCTCTTTGGGACAATTGTGTGATTTTAGACATACCTTGCTTTGTCAACTCCACGATGAATACGGAATTTAAAATGAAACTGAATTTGAAGAACCACAACTCTCTCTGGTCTTCAGATCATTGTTCGGGTCGTGAAATGGCCAGTTAATAGCTTCTGAGTCACCTAATTGGACAACAGAGGAAGTTTACCTTCCGCCTCCGCTACCCTTCACATCACCCCCGCCTAACTTCCGGCTGAAGTCTCCTGGCCTAACGGTTCTCGTCGCTTACCGGCAAGCAGCCGTTAATGCAATAGACTGGAGGGGTACACAAAAGCCAAATGGAAAGGAGAGGTCGCAACGCTTTAGGGTTGGGCAGAGGTGCATTAACCGGAGGGGCCCAGACTAAGAGCACTTAACTGGCTAAAAATGCAGAGAGGAGACCGAGCCCGCTGTCCGGAAAAAAGGTACAACGCACAAAGACAGTAACAGTCCTGTGGGCCTTGCTGTTGTTCCCGACTTTGAAAGCTTTACAGTGCATTCTTCAGATATGGGTTGCATTGTATTGGAATAATACACAGCCAACAGGACCCATATGGTTCGGCCATTTACTGAACAGATTGCTACTGCAAGCTGAGACTGCGCGCACTAATCCTTGTTTTTTTTTTTTTTTTTTTTTAAGTCACAGACAGACCCCATTAACGGTGAATGTGCCATGCGCCGGTGTGCACTGCCTTCTGGTTTCTCCATCTACTTGTTTCCTTGCGCATGCACGCGCTGTGCCCATGTACTGTACCTAGTCTACAGCAACAGAAGTTGTGAGACAAGTTGTAGAATGATTTGATGTTGCCTCTCTTACACAGAGCACTATGTTAGCCACTTGAACAAAAGACGTGTAACATATACTGTATATTACGTATATAATAGGCTACATATATGCTATTTAACTCGATCCTGCAATAGCAAAACTGACACATGTATGATCCTCACCTGCGTAACCACCTACTCAACGAGCCAACTCATACCTCCAGGCGCAGTTATGCGGATATCTATCCCGCCATCAGTTAATAACAGGCAACATGTTGTCCTGTGGTAAGCTATGAAACAATTGGTTGCCCTTGATCTAACAACTGGTTACCTTGGGCGGCAAAACGTCAATGCGCAGTGTTAGTATACCTACTATTCTGTCTTTGTGGTTGATAAACTAAAATGAAAGATGTCTAGGGTACTTAGTAAATTCTGAGAAATTGAAATGGTAAAACAAGAAATATTTACATTTTAGCGCACCAGACAAATATATGTTTTCAAATATTTAATGGATCGAGTTTGCAACAATGTGGGCTAGCCTAATTTTCAAGTCAAGAAACGTTCTTAATGTTGTTGTATGTCTGTCAAGAGACCATTAGACTTTTGAAAACCACCAGTGTAACAATTTGTGTCACCTAATGCAAGGCAAAATGTATAGCCTATGTGTCGCTTACGTGATTAATTGATAGTATTATATTTTGAAGGTTTGGTGTAGCTCAGTGGGATAAGGCGCTTAGTCGGTGACCTATATGTACATCGATTCCAGTGTAAAGCTATATGTGGCTATATATATAACACGTTTGTGCACTTTTGGCACATGAGTGGCTGCAGTGTTAGTGCTCATGGCATCACTGCGACCTCAAATCCATCTAAAACAACTTGGTTCTGAATGTCTGACTCTGTCAACTCCAGCAGCTGTGATGCGCAACGCGGGTAGGCTACGCTCAAGGAAACCAGGTGGGAAAAAAAACAGAAGGCACACAACACCGGCGCGCCATGCTTCTTCGGGGCGAGTCTTCGGGATGACTGGCAAGCCTCGCTGATCCCCACGTGACTGGCTTCCCTTATTGATTCCCCTCCAACGCCTAATTCTATTAATCAGTGCCATTTCCCTGTGGGCAGTGGTTTATTTCTGTCATCAAATGCCTGATGAAATCTTTAGACACTGCGAATTAGGGCCAATCACAACAAATAGCTGATAGTGTTAACAAGTCACAAGCTGCGCAGAGGCAGCGGTCCTCTCTAATTTGAAAGCTAGCGAAGTGATAATATGGTGTGCCATCCTTTTGTGGGCGCGCATTAATGCCGCTGCCTGAGAAGGCAATCGACGGCAAATCGACTCTTTCCGACGGAACGGGAAGGAGATGAAATTGGGGTGATGCTGAAAATAAAGAACATTGACTGGCAAACTGTGGAGCAACTGTGGCCTTTAATCCATTATTGTTCCTGGCGGGGAGGGCTTAATGCATCTCCATCTTCGTTGGCATTTGCATCGAGTCCGGGCTCTTCCATCCCTCCTCTCCTCAATTAAACCTGTTGCTGCTATAGGACGCCTGCTATCTATGACTGATTGGTCCTAAATGATTTCTGCCGAGCCTGGTCTCACATTTGAAATGAAAAGGATGGTTCAAGCCAAAATACTGATAGAATCAGTATAGCTTTAGAAGGTTGCTTTGACGAATTTCTAGACAAGGCCATGTTATTTATCTGTCAAAATGCCATGCCAATTCATATCCATGGCAAATATGTATTTCTTTTCTCTTTCAGTGTTCCCAGCCTATTTCCAACCCAGATGTGTGTCAGTACCTCACTACATTAAAATGCAATCATTTTCTAAAGTACAAAGCAATCCATCACACAATGCGCCACCATGTAATAACCTCCCCTGCGTGGACAGTGTACATCTCAAACAGTCACTTTCATTACAATATTAAACTTCACCTGTATGTATATTTGTGATTGTCAGGACATGTTTGTCATAAACCTTCAAGTACTTTCCGTAAACCTAGGCCTACTAGTCCCTTATTTGCCTACAAGTGGCACCTTTCTAATGCACGATTGCGCATACATCAGCACAAACAAACATTGGATTGGAAAAGGCAATCCGTAAAGGCCATGCATACATTTCATTGCTTTCCAATATTGAGTGGCTCCTGGCGCGCTGTTTATGACAAGACTGCGGAAATGATTAAACGAAGTATGAAAAAACATATACAGAGGTCTTGCCCCTCATTTGAACATACATACTTTTGCATTTATTGGCGACGCCGGCGACAGTGACTGTGTAGCGGTATGATCCTATTCCTCCGCCGCTCGCTGGGAGAAGGCAACAGCTGTTCATTTGGTGCTGCCTCCACCTCCCTTGACCCTATTTCCGTCGGCGCGGTAGCAGAGACAGAAGAGAAATTAGTTGTATTACTTGCTCCGGCTGCAGGCTGACTATCTGTGATTCTGCCCATATTCTGTCCATTACTGTTGGCCCTCTGTCTGATTAGCTTCAACACACTCGCTAACATGCCAAATCACTGCTTCATTTTGGCATCCAGAGTTGAGCCCTGGGAAGGGAGGAAAAAGAGTGTGCATGCTCCCTGATTCCTGCTGTATACAGACCAACCTTGAATTTCAGATAAACTATTGATATTTGTGGCCCTATATCCTCAATATTTTTTTTTTCTTAACGCTTTTCCGGAGTCAGGCACACAACCCTAAGTCGCATAAGCTCATTGAAAATGTAGCCTACACATTGACATAAAATACACTAAATTACATTTGCAACAGCAGCAAATAGGTGAGCAGATAGCAAAGATGTTTTTTCATAATTAATAACAAATACCTACAGGTATAAATAGGATAGCAACAGGGAGAAGCTCATAATCAGGAGCTGTTACAGTAGTCTAGATAAGTTCATACTTAAAGGTTAAAGACTGCATAGAAGCAAGAATGTTCCAGGTGGTCACAGTATTCTTTCAGTGAAAATAAGCAGCCATACACCTCAAGCACATTCCTATCCACATATTAACTGAATGGAAACAGTTACTTCAATAAATGTGTTAAAAGCAAAATAACTACTCTTTAATATTCAGCCATGCACTTCTAAGTTGTATTGATTTAAAAGCACCTGAAGCAGGGTGTCTTTAATCCAAAGAGTCTTTCATAAATCACCTGGTTGGACAAATGGGCCCTTTTGAAGGAGTATAATGTGTTCTTAAATTATTTTATTGATGGGAAGTGGGATAGGCTCTGTGGGCACCCATACAAACAGACCTAACACGCTGTGAAAGGGTCAATTTGGGCTCCATTTGCCATTGCTTTATTATTTGCGTCAAGCGTCCTGCTGGGCAACTCAATGCGGTCTGAGGAGACACTGGTGGGTGGACACTTAACATGGCCTCCATTCTGCTCTCCTTACACTAATACCTGTTTTAATTATCGAGGGCTTGGGCTCTTAAGGATTTGCACACATTCGGCTAGGACCCGGGTAAGAAATTAATAGACTGTGGTTTGATTCCGCTTCAGAGTTAACCGTGTAATTCTGTCTGCGAACACATAGTGTGAGTGTGATGTACTCAGTTAAGCATTAGCTCCATATATATATAAAAAAAAAATCATATTTCACACATTGGGACAATTTGTACATTTGTGTGTATCCACAGGGTAGCTTGTTTCAGAGAAAACATTGCACAGTAAGTATCTGTTGACAGTAAATCTATTGTCTCTGCTAAATGGCAATAAACTACATTTCTAGTTTCAGATATTGCAGATCTCAGACAAATAAAATATTGTCATGGAATAGACTCAGAACTTTTATCTTGTAAAACTACATGCGCATTTCGAGGCATTGTGGTTTCATGCATCTTGCTTTTGGCTTGCACTATTTCCAGTACCTTGTCATTACCATCTGTGTGCACCCACCTTGAGGCAATATGTTTCAATCAAGCCATATAGCCAATCTGCTATTCCCAATCCAGACAATGTGATACGCACTGAAGAGTTTGAACAACAGAGCATATTCAAAAGGTATAGTCTCCATGGTGTATATTAAAACAGTGCAGGAGTCAATAATGTTGCATGCAAATATATTCCCACATCATCCACCCCTGCCCAATCTGTAAGGGTACAGTGTTGGACATGCAGGCATGTATAGAAAATAACAATTTGCAGGAGTAAATAAAGGTACGTTTGAGAATGTGTATATCATTTGACAGTCCTGTTCCATTTTGCACTGTTTTACGTATATGCATTTATAATAAATCAGACTTAAATCAGAATTGATTCTGCATCAGTGAACTTGGACATTTGTTCTCTTTGTATTATTTATTTTTTGTGTGGCTTTTTTTTATAACAGTTGATCATCCTCTATGATCAACTGTTAGAACTTAACTGCACACTTTTATTTCAGTACATCTTAACTTAATATATGGCAGTTGGCATACACTGGCATCAGAATAACATATAACATACTTCTATCATGGGCCAGAACTGGAGTAATATTTTATTTAAGTTATATGTACTGTAGATCATATCGATGCAAATGAATGCTGAACTGCAATAGTGAATACCGTAGTTAAAAGTGGGAAATAATTACAGTATTTGACTGACTTTCACTTTGGCAACCACATCCCATGGAAGTGGTGTGATCTTAGATGTCACGTTTTGTTAGAGATTAACTATCCAATAATGAACATTGTTGTGCATTGTCGGTAGTGGATGGGGTAAACTATTTCAAATGTGATTTGATGTCAATTTAGATATTCAAATGTGAGCATTTCAATCTATTAATAAAAGAGTTGCCAATATATACAGCAAACAGACCGCCTGATCAAATACTGTATAATGTTGGATATTTATATGATGTAGAAGATTCTTCCTAATCAAGAAGCAGATTTAATATCAGCATCTATTCTTTTAGATACAATCAAAGCTATTAGCCAATAAAAAAAAAAGTCCTTTAAAATGTTCCCCTTTTGAAAACTGACACTGTCACTGCTGTGCACCACTGGTCCCTATACACGAACTGCTAATAGCTCTCCGCATTCCTGGAATTTTTGAAGATTCCGTTCCTGAAGTGTTGTCCTGCTTGTCCTGCTTGTTCATACATCTGAATGAATGGGAATGAATGTTGTTTTGTGTGTATGGATTACTCAACCTGAAGTATGCGGTCACACCAACTGCCGTGTTTTCCATGATGATACCCATAACTGCAGTTAAGTTACAGTACAGGTCTACTGTGTTCACTGTCCATAACCACAATATAGTGTGATTATGGCAGGAAATAAATAAATAATGACGATGACACCATGTGCCACCAAATTCACCATCATTTCACCAGGGACTGAGCAGGTGGACAGCACTTGTGCATCAGTGAAATTCACCCATTCCGAGGAGCAGCAGGCCCACTGGGGTGAGTGTGGTGTTTTGCAGATTGGAGTGACTCACACAAACAGTGAGTGAACCAGTAGGTAATCCTGACCCTCTCCAAGCAGGTGGGCGTGGATCGGACATGACAGTAATTGTGTGACTGGGCATGAAGAAGCTATAGCAGCATTTATCAGTGCAGAGTGACCTCCTGCATTTGCCCACTCCATGCATGGCTCAGTTACCTTAGGCTGGAGCTAGTGCTTACCGAGCATAGCACCAGTTGGAGATTTAATTCCAATTCCCTCCGTGCCAATGCATATTGGCTCAGACCACTGAAACATCTGACAGGGTAATACAGGTACCGGGACATGAGGATGTCTCTTCCAAAAGCATGAGGGGATCAGAATCATAAGAGACAGTAGAATTCATATCTATCAATCAATTAACCAAACAGTCAAGGGTCCTTGTAACGTAAATTGCACCCATGTGACTAACACTGCATTGTGAAGTTAAGACACAATACATAGAACATAAAACGTCTCATCACAGCCCATATTAAGTAGATAGGCAGAAGCAACAGCGTTAACAACTGCTTCAGAAAAGAAACACACACACACACACATATTTAAATTGTTACCTATTAATTAGTTATTGCATTAACATGTATAATACCAATTAGCCTAATAGGGGCATTGTAATTTACAGCCTATTAAGTAAAGTTTGTAATTGGTAACATTTTTAGCACTGATAGCACATTCATAAAATCGTACATACCGTCAATGCTTCATAGTATAATCAGGAATTGGTAAAACAATGTTCAGGTGCTGTCTTACATTACTGAGGCAATCTCTTCAAAATTAAAGTCAACTATGAATATGGGTACCAAATGACTTGGCCTGGCTACTTCCTCTTTAACTGCTGTTGTCATTCAAGATGAATTCAAGGGGGAGCAACCAACATTTTATTAGAAATATTTTCGAATCATTGTGAAACCTAATAATAACCTAAGTTAGAGGCCTATAGAATGAAAATGAAAAATAAGAATGAAAAATAAAATAAAATTGACGTAGGCCTAGCTTACTATCTTACTTGAAATTCAAATTGTTCCAATTAGGGAAGGGAATAATTATAATGTCAGAAAATAAATGTAGCCCGGGTTTCCATAATTTTGGCGCTGTAAGATGTTAGCGTGCATGTCTGCACATTTAAATAGGTACACTTTGTGATATATTTGAACATGCCAATGAAGTGAAAAAAAAAAATCTCCAACAGTGCCTGCTCATGCATAAACGTTTACATGCACACCATAGTCCTGCTCCAGCGTGTCTAGGTACCTAAGTATCACAACATCAACAGAGGTGTACCTCAGAGATCAGTACCTGAGCCCCTTCTGTTCTAAATTTAAAGCACTTTCTTAGGTGAGATTGTTCACTCCCATGGATTTGCCGGTCACGGTCATGCACAATATACCTGTCTTTCACACCTGAACTGAGCTTGCTAAGACAGGTGTTCTCCAACAGATCAGCATCCGATATGATTAATCTTCACTGACAACAACTGAGACGGCATGCAACTTGGGAATTACAATTGATTGACCAACTAAATTTCTCTGAGCATGTAGATGTAGCCACAACATCATGTTGTTTATCATATACAGTAGTCTGAAGATCAGACTTAATGTCTAACACAATATGCCACAACTTATTTTGCATGCCATGATTCTTTTCCAGCTGTACTTTTGCAATGCATTAGCTGACCTACCTACTTATGTAGGGAGACCATTGCAGAGGATTCGAAATGCAGCGGCAAGTCTGGTCTTTAATCAGCCAAAGAAGACATGTCATTTCTGTTAGTTACTCTTCATTGGCTTTCTATAGCAGCTATAATTAATTTCAAATTCCTCAGTCTGGCCTATAGGACACTTACTGGATCTGCACCTTGCCATGATCCAGCTTCACATCACCTCTCCCCCACCACTGTCCTCTGATGAGTGTCTGCTATGTTGGCCTTCCAACAACAAGGTCACAGTGAAGAGACTTTTGTTCTGTGATTCCTCGTTGGTGGAATGATTTACCTTCTGCTCTTTGATCTTCATTCGATAGTTTTGGCATTTCAAAAAGTGTCTCAGCATATTAAGTCTCATCTGTCCTCGGGCCTCGATCCTCACTGATCTACATAAAGAATGATGGGGCAGCAACAATGGGATAGTCTTTCCCTTCCTCTATCTTTCTTTATGTAGATCAGTGAGGATCGAGGCCCGAGGAGCGAGGGAGGACGTAACGCTGCATGAGAGGCACCCCATGTCCACATTGAGACGTGTTTTAAAAACTCTCCGTTTTTGGTGATTTGGTGAACTGAAACAGCGCCTGTATAGGCCTGGAATATGAAGAAGCGTGTTGAGTCATATTGAGATGGATCCGTTTGGAGGCAAATACTCTTGAAACGCTGCCAGGGAAAGCGGAGGGGTGGAGATCGTTTTGCTATGTGTGGACTTGGCCTCAGTCCCTCTTCAGTGCCTCTTCTCACTCATCCGTCTCTCTGTTTGCAATTGCATCATACAATTATCACACAGCCATGTGAAGCATCGGTGGTCTAACTCATGCTCTGGGAGAGGCCCTCAGTATCATCAGAGGAATGGGAATGAAATGCATGTCATTTCTAAATTGGAAGGTCATTTAAGGTCATTTAACTTCCATGCTGCATATGTGAAGCATTTGCATTTGCAGTTTGCCGTACCTGAAGAGACTGTGGAATATTCTGCATTTCTGTGGATCATCTCAAATTGAGGAATGAATTGTGGGGCAATATGGATGGCACTTTTATTTCATAGGAAACATTTTTTTTATGTAGTTTTGCATGGAGTCATTTTTGACTTGTCACCCAAATGCATTTGTTGATAGTTGAACAACATCTTTAAAATAATTGAAATGTAATTAAAGAAATATAATTTCATATGACCAACAATGAGTCATTGTCATTATGTGATGCCTTCGTTAGCATTCTTTTGTCAGTATTAGGAAGTCATAGCCTGGCAACAGCTTAAAACTAGTCAGGGAAATTATGTGCTGTTTAGACCAGTGACCCTAACCTAGGTGTGTATGATCTAATAGTGGATGGAATGCAATAAGACAGCAGCTTACCTCCATGTCCTGGACCAGCCTTCACATAGTCCCCTCGAGGATGATAAGGCCATGTGTGACTTTTTATTTTCTCTCTCTCTCTCTCTCTCTGGTAAAGAAATGTAAGGGACAACCCAAAACAAAGACAAGAACAATGAAAATGGTTTGGTCTTTAAAAAGTGTGTGTTATTGTATTGAAATGAAAAATCAAAATTTAAACAAAAATGTACGTTTTTTTACAACAAAAAAAAGAAAGAAAATGGGCTCAAACACAAATCCTCAAATCCAATAAAAGTATCCACTGCCGAAACTCAAAAGCACTGGTTGTCCCACAAACAGGCCTGTCCAGCCATGCCAAACCACATCCTCCATTAAAGCTGCTTCATGGCTTTAAATAGCTAGTTGGTAGCTACCAGGTGAATGAAGCTTGTTGGTGCCCCCTTCTGGATGAGATGTGTTTGTGAAAGTGTACTGTCGACCTACAATTAAACTACCAGGCAACATATTGTAACAGTCAGACATATTTCTCATAGGTATACAGAAAACTGTGTCCGCCCTACCCTCCTTTCGAGGGGTCCAGTACGGCAGGGGGGCGACGGATCAAAGCGAAAAACAATGGTTCCGTGATATATTTGTGGTGGGGCTACATACCCACCAGGTTTCGTGCACCCCGATCTTTCAGTGTTCCGGGAATCCTTGACAGAAAACGAAAAAAAAAAACGGATGAAAAAAAACCTCTCCTAAACCTACATGACCACCGCTTTGCTGCGCTGCGGTCATAATAACTCAAAACCTAGTCACACAACATGTATCCTCCTTTAAACCCTGTAACACTTCAGCCAGGGTTCAAACCTGGTTTAAAGGGTTTTCTGAACCTGCTTGACCCAGCTACATGTTTCAAAAAAAGTTGAGACGGTGACATGTTTACCACTGTGCTGCTTCACCTCTTCATTTAGCAACATTCTGTAAATGTTTTGGAACTGAGGAGACCAGTTGCATGCTAGAGTTTTGAGAATTTGATGTTGTCCCATTCCAGTCATTCAAAAGTATGGGGTATTCTAATCTAAATCATGCCTTGCCTAACAACGCCCCTTAGTTGTTTGATTATACAGTATAACCCATGGCCTCTCGGGGCTTATTCCTTAATTCATTCCATGATGCACCTAATTTGACAGGTCTCAAGTCCAGACAGGTCATTTTAGCACCTGGACTCTTCCTCTGTTTAAGTAAGCCAACTTTTTTTAAAACATGTTGCTGGTTTTGATTTAAAAAGAGAAGGGTTGAACATAGGTCAAATAACCCTGGTCCAATGGTATTAAAAATATTAATTATCTTAAGTATTAATGCAGATTCATTATTAAATCAGATATTCAAGTTCAGGCAAAATCAAAACCATACCAGAGGCTTGGCTTGTTGATGTTATTTATGATGCACAGCATTGTTAATAGATTATTGTCTTGTCATTATATTTATATATATATATATATATATATATATATATATATATATATACATATACAGTGAGGAGAAAATGTATTTGATACCATGCTAAAGTTGCCTAAAAAGAGGAATATAAAATCGTCATTTGACAATTGATCTTAATGTCTTAATTCAAAAATTGAGTAAAAATAAAACCGCTAAGTACGCCAATTTTCTTTGTGATGGAAGAATGTTTCGTAAATAAATAAATGTTCTTCCTAAATGCTAGGGGGAAGTAAGTATTTGACCCCCAATGTAACCCTATGGGAATTCAACACATAGGGTTAACATAGGGGCGGGCAGATTTTTATTTTTTAAGGCCAGCTATTTTATGGATTCAGGATATTATGCATCCTGATAAAGTTCCCTTGGCCGTTGGAATTAAGATAGCCCCACATCATTACATACCTTTCACCATAGCTAGAGATTGGCATGGTGCTTTTTCCAGTAGGCCTATTAGCCTGTTTGATGCTCATTGAGCTCAATGCAAATCAAACAGGCTAATAGGCCTACTGGAAAAAGCACCATGCCAATCTCTAGCTATGGTGAAGGGTATGTGATGATGTGGGGCTATTTTAATTTCAAAGGCCAAGGGAAATTTATCGGGATGCATAATATCCTAGATCCATGAAATAGCTGGCCTTTAAAAATAAAAATCTGCCTGCCCCTATGTTAACCCTATGTGTTAAATTCCCATAGGGTTACATAGGGGGTCAAATACTTCCTTCCCCTAGCATTTAAGGAAAACATTTATCTATTTACGATACATTCTTCAATCACAAAGAAAATTGGTGTCCTTGGCGGTTTGATTTGTACTAATTTTTTGAGTTAAGGCATTAAGATCAATTGTCAAATGATGATTTTATATTCCTGTTTTAGCAGGGTATCAAATACATGTGCTCCTCACTGTATATAGTAGTAGTGGATGATTCAAATATTGCATTTGTTTTTCTTGTTGATACTTAAAGAAAATAGGTTATGACAGCAAGTGCTGCATGCAGGTGCATTAGACATGTAAAGGCTATAGGGACTGAGGAAGTGTGGCTAATGATGCTAGGAGCAGACGACCTCCATCCAAGCGCCTGAATGAGAACTTGAAATGGCTCTCCCTGCAGCATTTAAATGTGCCCACAAGCACTTCAGCTTCATAAAGCAGCCACGCATTTGTAAATGACTCCTTTTGCAGGATCCATTAGAAGGTTGTGGCAAAAGGCAAAAGCACAAGTGTGCATAGTGCATACACCACACACAGACACACACACACACACACACACACGCACACACATACACAAAACACACAGAGAAAGAGAGAGACACACATGCACAGAGAGCGAGAGAGAGAGAGAGAGAGAGAGACACACAGAAAAAAACATGTCATTCAATTCAGAGTCAATAAGCATGTAATCAGGAAGTGCGGACTGTGTGATTTGCGGCCGACGGCCTAATTAAAGAAATTGCCCCACCTGAACAGGCTAACGACGGACAAAAATATGTTTTCTATCAGACACCATTTTGCAATTGACACAGAGAAATAGGGTGGTTTTACTCCATATCAGTACCGTGTTCATTCCGGTTCCTCTCAAGGTTCAGACCGGCATCTATGGGAGAAGCTTGTAGATGCTGCAGGGCTGAACAACCCATTAAACCTTGCCACCACAGCTAGATAAATAGAAAACATGTCGACTGTTAATGGAGACAATAATTAATTGGCTGTTTAGAGGTCACTTAGCACCAGTGAACCAAAACAGATGTAGAGACAAGCACTTTAAACGGGCACAATTGAGAAAATATGAGAAAGCAATAAAACGTCAAATTACAGAATTACTTTAATAAGCACAAATAAAATAAGAGATCCAATCAGAACAGCATATTCTTTGTGATCGTTCTGTGTTAACATGTTGCCACAAATGATTGATAGACATCAGCACAAAGAGCCAAAACATAGCCTGGACCACCAGCTCTGTGAACTCCAGCCTCTTCTCAAGGGGTCTTGTAGGGAGACAATAAAAAAAAATGCTTAATGATTAAAAAAAAAACCTAAAAAAAAAGAACCTTTCTCCACAGGTCCAACACATTTCCATCACTATACACAAGGCAGTCAGTCACCTGCTCAAGATCCACAACTGATTGAGACTGGGGGGGGGGTTAAGGGAAGCGGGGGGGGGGGGGGGGGGGACTGCTGGGAGACAGGAAGGAGGGACACTGGCCCACTGATCCCTCTGCCTGTCCCACTCACTGGCCACGTAATCCTCCCCACGAGGGGCCGATGTCTCCCCAGCCTGGCTGCTGAATGAGGAGTGCTGGCTGGGGGGAGCTGGGTTTTGTCTGACTCTGCTTCTATATACATCCTGGGGAGGCGGGGGGATAGGGGGGTTGGGGTTGGGTGGGGTGGTCCCAGGCAGGAAAGTAGGAATATAGGGGCACAGAAAACAGCAGCATTCACTACACACAGGAATATATTCTTTCTTTCTTTCTTTCTTTCTTTCTTTCTTTCTTTCTTTCACACTCACACCCTCACAGAAATGCACATACAACCACACACACACACACCTCCAACGCACACTCACACAGACACACACACACAGGCAGAGGCATACATGGCACCACCTCCATTCAGACTGGTGGGATCTCCACTGACCCGTGAAGACCTTTCCTTTCTGTGGCCAACACAAATAGAGAGACATTAGCTGGCACACCCTCAAACCAACAGAGCAAAGGTTCTCCCCTCCCTGCTCTGACACGGCTAATTAAGGGAATGTGCATTTGCAGTTGCCGCGCCGATCACAGTCTGGCTAGTCATGTTTGTCATTTCTAACATTGTCTTAGCAGCGGCCATTTTAAACACCATCTCAAAGCTTTCCCGAATGCTAGAGATGGTTCCGCCGAGGTTGATTTTCTGTAAGCTCCCCACTATGTCCTTTATTCATTCTTATTAATTTGGGGTGAACCCCCCCACACACACACACACACACACACCACCACCACCCCCCACCCATCCCCAGTGCTTACACAGTAGCAAGTGAGCAGTCGTGTGGAACGAACACATGCAAAGGTCATCCATCTTGGCGTGGTGCCTGGGCGGAAAAGCCACCAGTGGGTGGGTGGGTGAGGTTTTTGAGTGTTTTGAGTGACTAAGCCATGGGTCTCCGTGTTTCATTTTAGTCCTTTTCTTGTTTCATCCCGTCATCCTCATCCCTATGGATTAAGTGCTGCTCACTCTCCCTGGAGTCTGGGAAACTCCAGAGGAACCCCCCCCCCCCCCCACCCCCCCTCAACACACACACACACAGAGAGAGAGAGAGTAGCTGCAGATGAGACCTGCCTGGGCACCTTGTCGTTTTTTCTTCTTGCTCACTTAGGAGGATCAAATGATCAGTGAGAACTCAATTACCAACATGTCTCCCCTGACGGGGGTTCGTTGCCTTCGCACTGCGAGGCCTTGTGATGCAGAGTGCCTGGGAGGAGGGCAGGCTGGGTGGGAGGGTTGGGAGGGAGAGAGAGGCAGGCATCTGCCCCCGTATTTGCCTAATTGGGTTTGACTTCCACAATTACAGGGTAATAATGCCCTCTTTGACAGGGTGTGTGGTGGGAGAGGTTCCTTCGCCGCCTCCTCCGTCGCCACCACCACCACCACCACCACCACCTCCTCCTCCTCCTCCTCCTCCATCCCAGCTTCAAGACTGTAAGCACCGGAGGCATTGGTTCTGGGCAGTGTGTGAATTGACAGGGGCCACTGGTTAAGCAGTGGATATTGAGTCCTTGATAGGACCCCAGGAGACCTCGCAAGCAACAATGACTGAATTAACGGCCGAGGCGCAATGAGAATGTCAGAGACGCAGGGGGCTCGTGCCGCCTGACCTCTGTTGCCCGGGCAATTGTGTTCTTCAGAGATTTTCACTTGGCTTTCCATATGTGTGTGTGTGTGTGTGTGTGTGTGTGTGTGTGTGTGTGTGAACATTTGCTTTTAATTTATGTGATTGATTGCAGAGTTTTCTACCAGTTACAATGGACTGTTTCTAAAAAAGGTGTTATTTTGTTCTATTTACCTTCTACATAATAATTGATGTTTATTTGAACATTTGTTTATGTCATGACATTTATTCAGTAATATTGTCTTTCCTTTTGTTTGTGGTTGGTGTTTGTCTAACAATGGAAGAAATGTGAATGAATGAATTACTTATATACAGTATGCCTGTGTAACACTTTGAAGAGGCAACCTGACTAAATCCTTTTAATGTTATATCACAGAAAATTCTAATATCAGTAATAAATATTTCACTTCAGAGAACACTTTAGAAATATAAAATCCCCCACAGTGTACATTATTATCTTTATGAGCCTAACCCTGAAATGACAACTGCAGCCAGACTTTGTTTTCATACTCCCACAAAAACTTTTAAGGACACTATCCATCAATCACCATTAGAGGTAATGATATGTCCATTTTGACACTTCAGAATCAGTCACAACAAATAAGCACGGCGAGGAGGAACATTTGGAGAGAGATAGCTTTTCCCTGATATAATTTGTTGCTCAAAATTACAAAACAGAGCTGAGAGTAATATGTGAAGTCAAGTTTAGTGAGAGAGAAAATGGAAAAATTTAGGGGCTCTGAGGTTCTCTAATGGATATCCTTGCAGCCGGGAGAAAATAGGACCCAATAATGTGTCCTTAATGTGCGGCAGCAGTGTTTCAGAAAATGTATCAGGAGAAATGTCCCCCCTGTCATTTCTACAAGCAATCACTTAATGGCACCAGTAAATCTCCACAAAATGGACATGCACTGACCTATTTTCAGGTTTGCCAAATGGAACGAATCTTGGCACTGGAGGAGGAGAAAGGAAGATAACAAGAGAAGAAAAGGGTACTGGGGAGAGAGAGAAAAAAAACAATCCTTCAGTCTCCGGTGTGTGTGTGTGTGTGTGTGTGTGTGTAGTGTTTGTGTATCACTTAAGAGCAGACAGTGACAGGAATTTCAATTATTTAATTACAGGAGAAAATGAAAGGACTTAAGTGTTGTGATTTATGTGGGCTTTCATAGATCAATCTAATGTTTGCTCACATTGGAAATCAACCAAAATGGAACAGGCAAAGTAAGCACGCGTCTTGATAAATCGCACAATTACAATGGCAAATTAGTTTCTTGATATATTCATTTAAGTGGTTAAGTGGATGGGTTTTATGCCACATTCGTGGCAATGTCTGGCTCGAGCGGGCGGAAGTGCCGTCTGCCTGCTCTTTTGATTAAGGGGCACTGACTAAATGCCGAGAAAACGCTGGAAGCACTTAGTCCGCAAATTAGGCATCCGTAGGCACCGAAACGAACTCCTAAAGAGTTGATTTAGGCATTTAGGGGAAATGTGACTGGCAACTCAAAGGATTCAAAGACATTTTTTCCAGGCTGCAGTCAATAAATTTGAGAGGTCACGACTGAAGTAGGATGTGTGAGGCGCACCATTCCACAAAGAGAAAGAAAATGCTCTTGAAATACACTAAAAATGAGCTTAACCAAATAAAAACACATGGGTCTTTAATGTGAAGTTTGACCTCTGAAGTCTCAAATAGACGAATCTCACATAGATGTTTGAAAGAGAATTTCCCTTTTAAATAAATTTGTAATGTTGTCCAATGATGTCTGACCTCTTTTTGTCTGCATATCAGATTAATTTTGTTACCCCCAACATATAATGTGAGCATCAGGTTAATCCTAGGCATATATCAGAGACTGTAGTTGTGAACATGGCAGTCAGACTTCCCCTTTGTCCACTTCTCGGTTTAGTAAGCTTTCTAATGATGATACCTCTATCCAAGTACATGACTTCAACATCTGTACTATTTAGACCCAAACAGGATATTGTCACAATTCATACTATTTACTGTAATGTTGAGAATGATGTTCAAATACATTTCTAAACTGTGTTATGTAATTAATAGAGGTAAAATACAAATCAATATAACTTTCACTATTGCAGATTTAAAGGAGATACTACAAGGCTGCAATATTACACTTAATCTTTCATTAACATGATCAAAGCAACCAATTACAAAAGGCCTCTTTATTACCAGTTTGTACATAGTTCTCTCTAGCAAACGCATAAATGTGTACTTTCCACAACAAAATTCATCTTTGAAAAGCCAGATGTATTTGCAGAAGAATTGCTCCTCCATTGCCGGGAAATGTTGTCCACTTTGATAGCAGAGGACGATATCAAATGCCCTCCTGCGGCAGTGACTGAAATGGAAGAGAATAGGCGGTAGTCTATAAAAATGAAGTTAGAAGTAAGTACAGCACTCACATCCTTGAAAAAAAAGTCCTCTCCCACTGTAGTTTGTAGTCATCAATTGGCCTGAGCTCTAATGCATGTAATGGACTCACTCGCGTCCTTTCATCTTCAGGTTGCTATGTTCTTGGCCAGAGAATGTCTCCCTGGAGAGGAAAAGAATCCATAACGGCCATAAGGGCAAGTAAAAAACCCAACCTTAATGTTCTTTAACAAAAACAGCGTTAACTTTTGCCCACGTAACGTTTTTTTTTTAATGCAGAGTATGGGCAGCAACAGGCTGAAGAATTATAGATAATAACAATGACTGTTTTGATGATGATGGGAGCGGTGTTGACACTCATAAGCAAGCATGGAGGATTAATACTATATCATAATAACTATGATGATGATGATGATGATGATGATGATGGTAAGGGTTGAGTTGAAATGTGCAAATAACATGGTGTGAATAGCAACAGACTGAGGAAGAATGATGATGATGGTAAGGGTTGAGTTGACATGTGCAAATAGCATGGTATGAATAGCAAAAGGCTGCGGAAGAATGATGATGATGATGATGATGATGGTGGTGATGATGATGATGGTGGTGGTGGCGGAGTTGTGCTGATATCTGTAAGTACCATAATGCTCTAGGCCGGGGCCAGGGGCTGTGTTTAGGTGCAGGGGCCCAAGCAGGACTGATATGGCATGTGATTTGGCATGTGAGCCAGCCATTCAACACCCATTCAGTGCCCACATGGTACCACAGTCTGTGGTGGTGGAGGTGGTGGTGGTGGAGGGGGGAAACTGCGCTGTGAGGCTTCAGAGCCGTGCGCTCTTTCATGGAGCGCCATCTCCAACAGGATGCTGGCTGTAGCACATCTGACTGGCCTCTGAGAGCCCACCACTTTGGCTCCATTACTCTTCCCTCTTGTGCTGGGGCCCAGAGCACACAGGTAGTAATGCACCATTTCCCTTCATCATTTTTGCCTGGTGATAACTCGTGATATATGGCCGCCGCGCGTGCGTGGAGATCTCTCGTCCTCTGATCAAAAATTCAGCGATCCTTTTTTTTTTTTTTTTCCCAGACATGATTTGGAAGTGTGGGCCATAATTGATGTGTTTGTGTAGCTGTATTCAAAATATCAGTCTTTGTTTTGATAAATAAAAATCATAGTTCCTGGGCAGTAGCGATAAGCGCTGCGATCTCTTCACGCTTGGCCTCCTCTCCTCTATAGAGAGCGGTCAGCCCGTGGCTTTCAATGGAAAGCATCCAGTCATCAGTATCACTTCAAACCCGGCTGGCTCCCGCATAGTTTTGTTTTTTCAGCAGATTCCCAAACCACAAAAAACTAGTCCTTTTCTGATTGGCTACCACTTTGCCTCTGGCCTTTTGTGCCCAGTCGCTTCTTTTTGCTCTTTCCAACATTTTCCCTATTCACCAGTGGCCACGCGTTAAACGCTGTCTGCACCAGCCTGCCCTACCCCTGTAGGGCCTTGCTTTATCCTGCCGAGGTTTAATCGAGTCATTCAGTCTTCATCAGCGCGGTGAATTGAGGTAAGTGAGAGATATTTATTCATGTGAGATAAAGGGAGACATGATGGCTAATCTGGTGTCACTTCATATTGATTGTGGGGTCGGGGGTTCAATCAATATGTGGCGGCCCGGATAGATCTATAAGACCACCGGATCTTTAATGCAGGAATCCATAAAGCAATTGGAACAATGAAGTTAAGTCTATGTACTTCACTTCTATTAACTTGTTGTGGACACCTTTGATCAGATATTTAATTGTTAGCCAGTAGAAATATGCAGTAGAGATGAACATGGACCATCAGCATCCGCCATGTGGGAGGTGGATTTTCTATTAGCATGACAAACATTATCTGTACCAGGCACAAGATATTCACCCACAATGAAAAGTAACTTCCGATAGACATGTGTAACGTCGTTCAAACAATTCTCCATTACAATTTCAAGAGAGAAAACACAGTCTCTGAAACTACTTCTTCCTAAGCATAATGCAAGTATATAAAATATAGGCAACCGTGTATATACCAGTGTTTCTAATGTTGACGTGGCTCAACTAGATATTGTGTTTTCTATCTTTAGCTATGGGGTTTTGAGCTTTGCTACTATGCGTGTGTCCATCATTACAGAATAGTGCTTTTTATGCCATTATGTTTGCAGACTATCTTTTCATTATAGCCTCTGAAAAGTCAACACATCTCCTCATAGCTGTGCTTTGCCAACGCGCACTGACTGATCTTGTGGCAGAGCGGAACATGTCTGTGAATTCATGCCCCTGACCCCCCGGTTCAATCTGGTGGAAATAATGTCTTCATTACAATGCAATTACGGACACTTACACCTCTCCCACTGAAGTGCTGCTCGGATGAGAGGAGAGCTGCTGGCCCTTGATGCTCTGAACGCCACCCCCCCCCCCCTCTCTCTCTCCCTAACGGCGTGTCTGTGTGTGTGTGTGTGTGTGTGTGTGTGTGTGTATGTGTGTGTTTTGTGTGTGTGTGTGTGTGTGTGCCCCTCTCTCTCTCTCTCTCTCTCTCTGTCTGTGTGTGTGTTCTGTGTGTGCCCCTCTCTCTCTCTCTCTCTCTCTCTCTCTCTTTGTGTGTGTGTGTGTGTGTGTGTTGAGCCTCTGCAGGTGCAGGATGTACAGCTTCATGGGAGGCGGGCTGTTCTGTGCTGGCGTAGGGAATATACTCCTCATTGTTTCCACAGCAACAGATTATTGGATGCAGTACCGACACTCAAACAACTACATGCACCAGGGCCTCTGGCGCTACTGCACGCCTTCCAAATGCTTTACACACACCGACAGCATTGGTGAGAGTCCTGCCTTGTGCTGCTTTTCACAATCACTTTGTTATGGTCATCAGCAACATGGTCTGTTCCATTTCACCATCTCATACATGTAAATAACCATAACGGTACACATTACCGTATACATTATGACTTTTTTAAAAAAAAATTATGTTCTCAACGCTTTGTTTATTTTTAAAGAGCTGTATTTTATACCAAGCACATGCACTCTTAGAATATTAAAACAGGAATGTCATTCATACTAAAACCATAACAGATAGCAGTTCATTATCATATATAAAGCCAACTGAATTTAAGAATTTTGAAATTGAACCGGAAACCAATCTGTCCAATTGACTTTATGGGGATCTCACTATTTGAAAGTATAATCAAAGATCCTTAACCATCTTTGGTATTATCAAAGACAATTAAAGCAGAAGTATTAACCAATTGTACCACATGAGGTCATGCTCGTTTGATGGCACTGGAGTGGCCGCAACACGAACTTTGATCACCACTATAAAACCAGACAGTCATGTTGCAGTCAGCAGCCACCCTCTGCATGCACCACACCAGTAGATGGTGAGGGTGCTTTGGAGGTAGTGCTAAGACAGGTCCACCTACAGTATAATTCATGTAGAGCTTTGGGGGTCAACAGAAGCACTATGGAAATGTCTCACTCATACATGCATGCATGCATTCATTCATTCAATGACTCATTCATTCATTTGTGATGCAGTTGTAAACGTCTACATTGATTTGTATATGAATATACAAACATGTTTTTCCACTTATTCATTCATTCATTCATTCATTCATTCATTCATTCATCCATCCATTCATGCAGCTTACTGGGATGCCACTCGAGCATGCATGATCCTGTCCCTGCTGGCCTGTTTCATAGGCATCATCATCGGCATCATGGCCTTCATCCACTACTCCTCCTTTGACAGATTTGATAAGACCTTTGCTGCAGGCGTTTTATTCTTCATCTCATGTAAGTTGTTTCCCTTGTCATCTACACAACTATATGAACCAGGAGTTTGCCATCAATTGAATATTTTTTTACCTAGATCATTTCAAGGTATTTTTCTAACCAGATTTCTGACCAGTGAACTACTTGAGTGGTAAAGGACATCTTTTAGTATGAAAAATACAACCAAATGTGTTCTTACTCTCCAATTCTCCGTAGGCTTCTTTGTATTTCTGGCAATGGCGGTGTACACTGGTGTGACGGTAAATTACTATGGCAAACGCTATGGAAACTGGCGATTTTCCTGGTCCTACATCATTGGCTGGGTGGCAGTGGTACTCACATTCTTTTCAGGTACGTAAGCAGCAATAACCAACATGGCTGTCTATTTCTGTCTGTTGTGCATTATGTTTTGCTGCCCATTGTTATTGGACTACCGGTATGTAAAGTACAGCAACATGTCATTGATTTGTGTCGATTTCTAGGTATATTCTACATGTGTGCTTATCGGATGCATGAGTGCCCAAGAAGTTCCAACAGGACTTAGAAATCACCCTAGTTTGCTTCAAGGACTTCAACACCAGCATCTTAAAGCATCGACTGTGGAGCATGGCATTGTGGAGCACTATAGGACCCTGGACACTAGGCTATTTAAATAAAGGATGGAGAAGAAACATTCTTCTTGATTGTGTACACAATGTTTGCAAATTAAACACTACTCAGGTATCCTCATTCTAGTGAAACTCACTGTAGTTTGGTCATGTGTTCATGTATCTAACGCTCACTTTCATAAAAAGAAATTGTGTCCATTTTTGCTGACGTTCTGGAATATTCTGTGGTTAAAATGATCATTGAAATGATCATAAAGTGGCATTATTTAATTTTTGAGGCCAAAAAAACCCTGAAATTTTGAATTGATAAAGCAGTATATAGAACGCTTGCCTTCACATAAATACTCCTAGTGGATTAAACAGACAACAGATGTTTGTTTTTTTCGATGGGTAAATGTTAGAAATGCAGCCTGCGAGACAGAATAAGACAGATAAACAAAGAGACAGAGACAGAGAGAGAGAGAGAGAGAGAGAGAGAGAGAGAGAGAGAGAGAGACAGAGACAGAGACAGAGACAGAGACAGAGACAGAGAGAGGGGTCATGGACAATACAACGTTTTATGAAATAACAGTAAACTACACCATGGGATACACTTTCAAGATGAATGCATCCCACATTCCAGGTGTACTGAAGCAAGCCTCTTAAGAGATGCACCACTTTAAAGCGAGCCAATGCTGCCTCCTCAGCCGGCTCCGAATTTCACTTGATGAAATGGCTGTTAAAAGCCGCTTAACTCCCCCTTCGAACGGATTCTATTGACTACCCACCTAAAGACGATTTCATCACCATTAATTCATTTACTTTCTCATTTTCCCCTAAAAGCAAGTAGTTACCGTGCTGTTCAAGTAATCAGGCATGGGACGCAGGTGGGTCTTATCATCAGAGAAGTCCCGGGTAAACACTATAAAATAAAATGTATTTTGTTATGTAGTTGCGACAGCAACAGTCTAATAAAGCTGTGTAGCTTGTGCCTTGCGCCATTGTGTAGCCTGGTTTATCAAGCCTATTAAGCCAACTTGTTAAGAAGTTGCGACTCCACATTAGGACCCCATGGCTGAGACTGAAACAAGAAAAGTCACTTGAAGTCTTATTTCGGTAATGATTAAAGTTTGACTATATTGTCAGTTTGTAATGAGTAATGCCCCAATTCATTTGGCTGTTACAAGCTCATACATATGGAGTGCGTGTCTTATATTTGCTAGAGTAATGTATTTTCATGACTAATTGAACACGGCACTTAATTTGCGTCCACCTGATCAAACCAAAATCCTCTCCTGCGCGGAAGGATTATTACTTCCGTTTAAACATCCCCTCTAATTATCTAATAGCATTGCTGCAAGAATTCTGGGTATATTAAGACACTTTTAACATTAAGCGCCATGATTGGAAATGTGACGACAACATGATAACAACAAATTACTGCGGCCACGGAGGAGACGAGAGAGGACTCCCCTCTTGTGCGGCGCTACTTATCCCAAACGTGAAAGGACAGAGCGTTTTAAGAGCAGTTACTGCTGGGACACGATCGCTACTTTTTATGCCATTTATGCCATTACTTCTCACGCGTGATCTAATATGTTATTATAAATGTAAGATAATATAGGCTACCCCCCACACATGTGCGCGCGTTATTTTGATATTATATTGTTTAGATAAAATCATCATTAAAACAAAAATTCCCATTACTCCGACGGCACTGAAACAACAACAACAACAAAAAACCCATTGATAACTTGATAGTTTGACATTGTAGCCTACTCTTGCATATACAATTCTTCACAATATAATTTTGTAAATCAACAGGCGCAGAGATAAATAACTCCGACACCAACATTTGGTTAGCCTGAATTGTAAAGGGAGACATAGTTGTCGCATTCATGTTTGCAGTCCTGCAACACAAAAAATATTCAGTTTTATATTATACTGGTAAAAGTTTCCTTTTAAAAACCTATAACGGGTATAGCCTAAATGGCTCCTTAACAGCCGTCGCCAGAATGCTTTATGTCGGTCGGAAGGCTGTTTCAGCACCATGGTGAGCGACCCTCCCTCTAGTCGCGGTCCGTCTAATTAATCCATAAAGAACTAATTCAATCCCCCGCCCAGCAGTCGCGCCATTGGTTGAGCTCGAATGCAGGATGGAGTTTGTTGCTGTCATTCTGCCTCAATAAATAGTAATCTATCTGTCAGAGGGCTACATACCTTTTTGTCACAACGATTACCCTTAGTGTTTCAACTTTCTCGGAAACGGAAGACCTGTCAGATTGTGTGGATATTTAGACCGAGAGTTACTTCAAGGCAGTTTCCCGGTCTCTCAGGACTCGTTTTTGTTGCCCTTTCCAAACAATTTAAGATGAATCTCAACTACACGTCTCCTGTCCCACAAATGCCAACACAACGGTCTACGTCGTTCTTTATTGAAGATATTTTGTTGCATAAACCAAAGCCCTTACGCGAGGTTTTCCACTCGCCCTTTCCCAGCTCGTTCACGTCTCGGATGCCTCTTCTGGATTATGGATACCCTCTGATGCCAACACCAATTCTGGCTCCCCATCCGCATCACCCCCTTCACAAGCCTGAGAATCATCCATACTTTTTCACATCAGGTGAGTACAAGAATCTGCTTTAGATGATCGAGCCTAACTCCAGCATTATGGATGACAAAGCCAGGCCTGTGCTCAAAGACTATGAAAAATGTCATTACAAGATATCTGGCAATGGCTTTTGTATTTAGGTCTGTCATTCTTTTTTTTCATCTGATTGAGCAGCCTAATAAATTGTAATAATAATAATAATAATTATAATAATAATAATAATAAGAAGAAGAACAATAATAGACCGTTATGAATTGGGTACAGAGGTCTATAGTGGCCTACAGTAATGCCCTCCTTACATCCTGATTCGAGCAGAATATTATTATTATTATTATTATTATTATTATTACTATTTATTATTGTTATTATTATTGCTATTATTCGCCTTTTATTATCCAGTTGTGCTCGTTCTTGTTACAAAAAAATCAAAGATGTAGGCTATAGAGCATATGATAAAACCAAGCATGCAGGCAATTTATTGGCTAAATACAATGTCAAATCAGTTTCATTTTCGTACACCATCTTAAAAACAAAAAACTTTTAATTGTGCAGGTATGCAAATGCCTGCCCTCTTTCAGCACCATCCAGAGTTACCAGGAAAACACTGCAGACGCAGGAAAGCCCGAACCGTATTCTCTGATTCCCAGTTATCTGGACTGGAGAAAAGGTTTGAGATACAGCGGTATCTATCCACGCCCGAACGCGTAGAGTTAGCCACAGCTCTCAGCCTCTCGGAGACGCAGGTGAGGGGAAAAAAGCCCAGTTTAAAATAATAATACTGCGCGTTAAATTATGTGAATGAATTTGTTAATGAACAGGTTATCTTTTATCACACAGGTAAAAACGTGGTTTCAAAACAGAAGAATGAAGCACAAAAAACAACTGAGGAAAACCCAAGACGACCAGAAAAACCCTAGCGAATTAGACAGATCCGTGGAAAACTCTTGTGAAAGCGAAATTAACGAAAAGTGCCCTGATGATATTAAGCAAAAGCATGGGCTGAGTCCGAACACATACATACTGGACGAAAACGAGGACGACGTTGATATTGAAGATGACGTGTGCTCACCTGAACATCTACTATAGCCTAATGCAAGTGATTTTTGAGACAATAAAACTAACCGCAATGTACATAGTTCATGTCTTTTAGAGAAAATTATATACTTTTTTATAATGGGTTATTATTGCTTCGAAT
Organism: Sardina pilchardus; assembly: GCF_963854185.1. Lineage (NCBI taxonomy): Eukaryota > Metazoa > Chordata > Actinopteri > Clupeiformes > Clupeidae > Sardina > Sardina pilchardus. The sequence continues at coordinate 15,602,701 of NC_084998.1, forward strand.
TGTTAATATTTATTGGAGTGGTTGTAAAAAGTATATGTCAAGTTTTGTTGAAAAAAGACAGGGGCAAGACATTGCTTATGATGAAGAATGCTTAGGCCTAGCCTATAATAATAATAATAATAATAATAATAATACATGTATTAACATAAACACTGTAAATGCAATCAGTAATATATACATTTTTACTGAACTAATGCATCAATTATGTCTATTGTAAATTATTTTCCCTTTTGTATATATACCCCATTATGTTCCCCGTAAGTGCAGGTAGCACTTTGCTTTGATAATATCCATTGCTGAATACATGTGTATGCAATTTTACAAAATAAATGGTAAATGGTTCCTGTTATTAACACGTTTGCTTTCCGCTGTCTGGAGCCTTGTCATTTCATTGTAGCCTGTTTTCTTTCCTTTTCTTTTGGGGCACCTGTTCACATTCATGTGGCCGCTTAGGAAGTTAACATTTAGGACGCCATTGATAACCGTCTACGTTTATCCTAGTAAATCTTCTTTTCAATTATGTTTCATTCCCTAATATACCATCAAATCTTTCAGGTGTTGGCATGATCTTTTCCCCACAGTTCAGTCCACTTGCTTCGTTTGTGTATAGGGTGAAGGCGGTCTGCCACATCTATTTATTCACGTCTTGCAGCCGGTTTGATACTGTGCCCGTTTACTTTAACAAAATGTAGTGGGCGGCTTAGCCACTTGTTAGTCGCAGGGTCACGCTGTAGCCTACTAGATGGAAGTTGGACCCAGCAGGGGTTATCCTATGTTCTATTCAACCGATAGTTCCACGAATCTTTTCATTCAAGAGACACGCTGCGAGTTTGTGCCATCAGGAGATCTGCAGTCTAGCTATGTATGTTGCTGCTTTAAATAATGATGATTGCGATTAATAAAGGCCCCATATAAACAATTTGTGTTAATTAAGACACGTTATAACCCATTTCCAAAAAAAATGGTTGAGAATAACACCTCTCTGATAGCGTAAAATATTGACTGATTACGCAGTTTTCTTTTTAAGACGCAAGCTTTTTCTCTTGCTGTTTTTTCACTGATGTTTCCAAATATGAATCAATGGAATTGCGCGTGCCTTGACACTATTTTTACGCACTTTGTCCATTCATATTGTTAGGCGGATAGTTGGAAGCCAAGCAACATATATTTTGGGGAGTTTAATCCGATCAAAGGCAACGTGTTGCTTTGAAAAACTAATCTGGCAAACATCTAACATCCTTAATTTGTTAAATATTACATTTTCTTCCACCAACTCGTTAGTTCTAATGTGTGTCACCGGCATACTCCATTCAATTTCATTTCCACCTCCACTGTTTTAGTTTGTTCAGCACAACCAATGCGTGGCCTGTCATTTAGAGGGGTTATGTTAATTGGGATGCTTTTTATTACAACAGGATATGTGCCACTCTTCCCCGGCTTTGAAAAGCAATTCATGTCGTTTTCAAAACGTGATTCAGATTTACTGAGAAAATAAAAAAGCGAGGAGAGAATAGGCGGTGTGGAAGGTGATCAATTAAAAGATTAAGCGTTTTGCAACACATGGACGCATCTGCATTTGGGCCTAATAGCGGGCCCATCAGCTCATTTTCAGAGGCCTGTCGACTACTTTAGCGTGGTGCTCAGATCAAAGCCCGAGTGTCTGCCTGGGCTTTCCAATTTGTAGAAAGGGATGCTAATTCGGCCCCTTCATGTGTGGTTGAGAGAGACTCCTTCAATTAACTGATTTCTATGGGCGCAAAGAGGGGAGGGGGGGTTTGCGGTATAAAGGGGGAGGTCTGGAAAGGCAGTATTTCTCATTAATTCAAAAAGGTCCACTATTTATTACCCTTGCATCTGAGGCTTAATACCAAAACCACAGAGCATCAAAGAGGCAATGATGGGTTAAATAGAGACTATAATCTAATTAAAATATTACAGGACAGTAAATAGCTCTTTGATAATGATCTAAAGGCTCCATTAAAGAAATAGGTGCTTGAGGTTGTTTTGCGGGAGAAAATTATCACTTTAAAATACAGAAAACAAGTTTTGAGGTTCAGATCAGGGTAGCTTCAAAGTGCAATTTTTGTGTGACCCGTTTTTTTTTAGCTGGACTTAGGTGGAGGGGGATGATGGAGATAGACATAGCTCAGAAATAAACTACAAAAAAGATCTTTATTTCAATCAATTTTCGTCTCTAGACGGATCTTATGAAATGTGAGGTATTTTGATAGAGCCTGAAAAAATGACAGTACATACAACATATATCAAAACATTAATAAAGTACAACTTACAGAGAAAAATGCTTAATTAGTAGATTTTTTTAGCACACATGCAATCTGTTATCATCTTGTCTGAAGCGCTAACCATTACCAATAGATGCTGAATTTATAAGAGCTCAATCTTGTCTGTCACATGGATTAACCCACTGACCAACTGCTAATTTTTTTTTGCAAAATATTTATGAATAAAACATACTATCCGATGAATGCATTTTGAGGTCATGAATGGACATTTTAACAAGATTTCCATCCATCGCTCCTTCTTGACAACTCATTGAAAATTCAGTCAACATGTGTTTGGAGGAACAGAGTTCTGATGGAGACTCTCCAATATGGCAGATTGCACTGCCAAGACTTTTAAAAATGCAATTTCATTTGACTGAGTAAAAGAATATACTCCTCAAGATGAGAAAGTGCTCAGAGATTTCCCTTACGAAGCCCTATACGTCTGGTCAAACCTGCGCTCGACCTCCGCGGCGGGTTAAACGGCGTGGACGGCGTTGAGCTGAGCCACGGCCTGCTTCTCCTGCTCGTGCCGCTGGCGCAGGGTCTCCAGCAGGGTCAGCCGGCCCATGTCCACCTCGCTCAAATAGCCCGCCTGCGCCTGGGCAGTCACAGCCTGCGTCTCCTGGGCCTCCTGCTTCGGCCTCGGTGACACTTTCGGCTTTGCGATAGTTCTGGCATATTCCAGAGCCTGGGCCAAAACAAACAAACAAACCATTAAAAAAAACAAGCATAAGCATTTCTTCATTTCATGATAACTAACATCAACAGCATACGGTATCCTAGCTGATATTGCTAGGATACGGTATGCTGTTTAATACACTTTAATGAGGTTGATGATACATTAGTGAATGAAGATCAATACAGAGCGATGGACGCCCAACGTTTCTAAAGGGTAAAGAACGTTTGAGTCGTTTGTCATCACCCAACGTCTGTGCTGATGTTCCATACAAGAGTGGCCAGCCGGGCCCAGCCTACTTTAAAGGGCTGTGGTGGGGTGCATGTCCAGTACCTTCGTCCTGGGAGTCGTGTCCTTGTTAGTCCTCTCCGGGGCCTGTGTCTTTGCCTGAGCCGGTAGAAAGGGAATCCTACTTATGCTCTTGTTCTGCTGCCGGATCACATCTGAATACAGCTTCTGCCGTCTCATTTTCTCTGCCTGGGAGCGTTGAAAGGGGAGAGAGAGGGGACAGATTACAAAAGAGGGGTTTAATTAACTGGACCATTTAGGCCATCGGGTTGGCCTCTTTGTTACAAAGCACACTGGACCTTGTCTGACCTACAAAACAATAAAAGACAATATTACAAGGGGAAAAACAGAACAAATTATTTTTCTCGGAAACGTCTATATTTACACTGGTAACTGACTAGCTATTGTGCACAAAAATATGCTTTGCGGTAGGCGGCTATTTCACATGAAGGGATTGAGAAGTAGCGATCACGCTAACTATTAAAGTTCCACTTCCCACACTAACGGTCCATTGATGCGATCTGAATCTCTTTGACCAATTAACACCTGATGGCTAAATGGACACAATAAAGAAGTGCTTGACAACACAATGAGCGAATGGAAAATTACAGCTAAAGATTAACAAACGTGATGATGTATTTTCTTTGGGAGGGGTGTACTTTCATAACGTGATGTGTATTCACATTGTATTTGTATAAAAGCAACCTATTATATGTAATTAAAATATTAAAACATCCAACATAATTTATGTGTACATGGAGCTTCAAAATACCACAACAAATACACTGGCAATGCATCATTGCAAATCACTTACAGTTGATTCTGTTACAGCTTTACTTGGTCCAAGACCTCCAAGCTTCACATTGTGTTTAATACTTTTATAATCCTTGAGTGTGTACACCTGGGAGTATGCACACAAACACACACACAAAGAAAGACACATTAACAAACAAACAAACAAACTAAACAAACAAATTACAAATACACTTGTGGAAGGCTTTGTGGACACAAAGCGTGTAATACAAAAATCATTGGTTTCTCCTCTCGTAAAAACATGTGCACTGGGGGGGCCAGGAGCCACCAGACTCCCATGGCCCAGGGAGTAAGCAGTTAATCCACCATGGAGCGCCGAGCAGCAATCCACAAGCCGGCCCTCGGACAAAAGGGGACTAATCATTCCAGATCAGACGGGACTCTTAAGGGCTCCGGGGCCACTCGTGAATTAGCCATTGGTCATGGACACTGCAGGACAGGGCCGGGCTTCTTTCTCCGGGCTCTGATCTGTTTCCCCTGGGTACCTCGCTCGGGGTGTTTTACAAACTCGCCACGCTAATCCGATGAGTCTCGTCCTGGGGACGGCCAGACCGAACTAAGAGTCTGTCCTTGTGGATGTGATGTGATGTGATGCGTAGGTGTGTGTCCTTGTGTGTGTGTGTGTGTGTGTGTGTGTGTGTGTGTGTGTCTGTGTGTGTCTGTGTGTGTGTCTGTGTGTGTGAAAGAAAGAGAGAGAGAGAGAGAAACTTGTAATCTTCATAATCTCCGAGCTAATTCTGCTTTCAGTGAGGGTAGCTTTTTTGTTCACACACACACACTGGACTGCCATATGCGTTTCTTAATGTCCCTAATGTCCTCTGCCTGCAGATTCGCTGGCCTGGTGGTAGATTCGCCTTTAGAGGGTCGCACCTGTGAGACTAAAGCTGACAGCCAAAGAAAAAAGGCATCGTCATTAAATGCAAATGGCCATCTTATCGGCTGGCCGTCTCGCACACAAGGCTTTCACTTAATCACCTTAGCTCCTGATACCTTTCAAGATGTCTTTTGTGGCCCTGTCTTATGTCATCATCTCATAGCAATTAAGCACATTCTCAATTACTTATACAATTAACCTGATGGTTGTGTCTGCACAAATAGGTCCCACACTCAGAACACATGTAAGGGAGGTCTTTTGAGGGGCCTCTAGATGCTGTCTTCCCCAGTCTCTCTTTCTGTCGCTCTCTCTGTCTGCCTCTCTCTCGGTCTCTCTCTCTCTGTCTCTCTCTCGGTCTCTCGCTCTCTCTTTGTCTCTGTCTCTGTCTCACACACACACACACACACATACACACACACACACACACACACACAAATAGCACTTTCAACAAATTGATACTTATTCATCCTTATGCATTGTCTGTGTTTTTCATGTTCTCTTGCACATGTTCTCCCTCTCTCCCTCTCTCTAGCACACACACACACACACACACACACACACACACACACACTTACACACTCACACAGAGAGAGAGAGAGAGAGAGAGAGAGAGAGAGAGAGAGACTCACACACCTTATACCCCGCCGGTGCCTTTGTGTGCCTCTGCCTCTCCAGCTGAGCCAGGTACCCATCAGAGCAGCTCCTGGGGCCGAGTGTCCCCACGCCGGCCAGAGCCGCGCCAGCCACGCGCTCCTCCTCTGCCACCGTCCTGCCAATAGGGGGCAGCACAGCATAGGGTCCCACGCTCCCTGTGGAATGGCTGGATTTGAGCGAGGGATCGCGCGTCTGCACAGCAGGCTCCTGGCTCCAGTCGGCATTAGGCTGCCACACGGCCACTCTGGAACACACATCGATACACAGTCCAGCAGGTTAGCCAGCACAACTGGGGAAACACACAACGTTGAGTAAATAAGCAAACATAAGCAACAGTTGTTGTGACGATGACTTATTTTTACCCCTAATAACAACATGTATTTGCTGCATCTTCACCTGTTTTTCACCACACCTGAACTGGGTACTTTGCTACAACCAGGTTACAGTACTATGGTTTACCATATCCTAGCATATGTAATACCCTTGAAAATTAATATTCGGTGCATCAGTGAAATAAAAAATAATTAAAAAAAAAAAATTGACATTCTTTTCATGTCTTTAAGTCCTTTCTTAAAGATTACATTCCAGCTTGATTAGCGCTAACAAAAGAATTCAACTGAAATATCTAAAGGCTTACTTAAAGGGGTCATTTAATCTTATGACATTGACATCCGCAAGTGCTGCCTGAGCTATGCAATTTCCTGGAAGTCATGGCACAATTGATGATACAGATAACCCAAGCCAATTAAAATTAAGCAATAGAGGGCAAAAGAGGGCACCTGACAGTCTGAAACCCTGTAACTCACCCCTTAAGCTATATTCAGAATCACTCCCTGTCGCTGAAAAAAACAAAAACAAATCAGATTCGGAGTGCCTCTTCCAGTCCGTTAACTTTAAACTCTGTGACCAAACTGATCAGCAGCACCTCGTGAGGGCCCCATCTGCTCCGGCCACTCTCTGCCCACCTGTTGACCAGAGGCCGAGCCCAGCTGTTCTCTCTCAGCCCATCGGCAGTCCACTGGGACAACCGGGCTTGCTCGTGGGGTTGGATCTGTCCCCCTTCATACGGGAGATTAGTCAGTAGTCAGATTCACTCTAAAGATAAGGGATTTTGATCCCGTCTTTGATGGATCATTTTTAGAGCCACGTCAAATCAAAAACTGTCCTGTGGTTAGACCAATCAAATATCTCAACAGTGTCTCAACAGTCTCAACCTAGAGTAGAGGAGGCCAGGTGCTAACATGGCCCGCCTACAGTCCAGACCTGTCCCATTGGCTACAGCATGGAATGAAACTTCAGAAGGCCTCAGACCGTTGAGCTCTTTAGATCCTACACTATAGGCAAGAATGGGACAATGTTTCATTCTCGAAACTCCAGCATCTGGTGTCCTCAGCTCCTAAACATTTTCAGACTATTCTTAAAATTAGAAGTGAAGCAAAACAGTGGTAAACATGCCCCGGTCCCTCATTTTATTTTTTGACATGTTCTGGGCATCAAATAAACATATTTAGCATAAACATATTTATCAACTGATACGTGGTCTTTGCACTATTCTCAATAAAAATATTGGGTCACATGATTTGCAAATCATAGCATTCTGTCCTTATTTACATTTTACACAGCATCCCAACTATTTTGGAAACTGTGTTGTATTAAGCCATGTCTTGAGTTCTTTACTACAATAGTACTGGAACTGCACTTAAAAACAAACACCACCATCACCACAAACACAAAACCCATCAAAACCAATGATTTCACTGACCTCTCACTGTTCAGGCCCCACAGATGAGCCCCAGCAGGGGGCATGAGCATGTCTAGGCCCTGCTGTCCAGCCCCTGGAGCAGCGCCGGGGGAGGCCATCAGCAGGGCCCACTGCCCCATGCCAGCCGCGTGGGGAGGGAGTGGGAAGTGGCCTGGACTGCTGTCCGAGCCTGTGAAAGGTTGGACGGGGTGGACCTGAGGCTTCAGCACCCACTGAGGGGCCCCGGGAGGGACCAGCGTTAGGAGGCCGGCCTGCTGCTGCTGTTGGTGGTGCTGGTGCTGGTGCTGGTGCTGGTGCTGCTCTCTGCTGGTGTGGGGGAAGAAGTCCCTGCCGTTGGAGGTGCTCAGGTTAATGTTCAGGTTGACCATAGGGGTCCCGCCTGAGGAAGGAAGAGAGGCAGGGAGAGGGGATCGTCTGGGCTGCTGGGCCACTGCTGCTGGCCGTAGCGGTGGTGGTGGTGGTGTTGGGGTGTCCGAGGCGTAGCTGGAGGGGCGGGCCTCGTCGATGACCAGGATCTCGGCCACGGCGTGGGCATCCCCTGCAGCCGAAGGCCCGGCGGGGAGCGGGCTCAACGGGCATCTGGTCTGAGCTGCGTGACTCCTTTTGGGCCGGTTCTGCACGGCAGGTTTGCCACGTCTCCCCTTCGGCTGAGGTCTCCTCTCTTCCTGGCCCTGACTGACCTGCAGTTCAATCAGAACAAGGTTTCACGTGTCCTGAAACATTCTGGGATATCATACACCGGAGTGCTTGACACACTGAACATGAGACATATTCTACTGAGGTAATCTTTTTAAAAATTAAACAAAGAATTCCTGACATTTCGCTTGAAAGCAAAATAATTACGGTCAAATGACAGACGACAATAAAATCAAATCATCGTGACTATGAATTTAAAAGTGTTCTTGTCTCTTAATTTGTTTTGGTCAGATTTGATCAATAGCATAAACATTTCAAACATGTATAATAGATTATCTATTTCCCTTTAAAGCATTCCCTGTATAACATCCATTGAAGCTACATCCAGACCCGCTTGACATTTCTACATGTTTTTGTGCTCAAAAGGCACCATACAAAGAAGGCAGAGCGCAGACACACAGGCACACAGGCACACAAAGAAAATGAAAAGGAGAGGGAGATATTATGCAGTAAGGACTGCAGCTGTGTCTGTGCATCTAATGCACCTGATCTAGCAAACACCAGCTTTCACCATTCTAATGGGAAAATATTTACACTGCTCTACCTCCCAGCATTAGGGAGGACACTCAAGTGCTCCAAATAATGATGCCTCCATGTGTGTGTGTGTCTGTCTCAGTGTGTGTGTGTGTCTCAGTGTGTGTGTGTGTGTGTGTCTCTCAGTGTGTGTGTGTGTGTGTGTGTCTGTGCCTCTTTTTTAGATCTGGACTCTTCTGGACGACGTCTTCCGAGCTCCATTGTCGCTGTAAAAATTTGACGAGAGATTGTATCTGCCGCGCGGGAGAAAATGAAATCCCGGAGGGCTGGTAACAGCGTTGTGCAGACGTTTAGATGTGTCGTTGTTTCTTTTTTGTGTGTGTGTGTGTGTGTGTGTGTGTGGACTGTGGAGTGAGAAAGCCCCCGTTGGTAACACTTTAACACATTTGGGTCGAGCACAGCCTCTAAGGCGCGCGGCGCCGGGCGGGGGTGGAAATGAAGGCCATCAGTAAGCCAAGCGTCGGTGGAGGGGTTTCACCTTCAGCCTCTGGGTCCTCTGAAGCCACAGGTGCTCGGAATCCAAACTCCCCTCGTCCTCCCGTCGGTCTGTGCTGGAATCTTCCTCCGACTCCTGTGCCTTCAGACGAGAAAACAAAACAAAACAAAGAAGCATATCACCACACACGTTCGGGCTTGCGGGTGAAATATGTTGGCCTTTGTTTCAATAAATTGTTTGAGATGAGGAAATCACCATTGCATGCTTCTACTTCAATGCCCTACTTTCACAACATATCCCTAACTTTTTGGCAGTAGTGTATACTACTACACATATTAAAGTGCACCGATTTACCTTTAAACACTATAAGACCATCAAACACATCAGTGTAGTAAGTAAAAAAGACACCTACATGCAGAAGCTACAGCTCATGTAATTCATACATGTTGCGCGAGCAGAGTAAATCCTACAAAATGCAGTGGAATATACACGGTGTGTCCTACAAATATGCAAAGCATTCTAGTCCCTGATTAAGCTTAGCTAAGGATATGTGTCACAAAAGACACCGAGACCTGCACGTAGCATTTCATATCACAGTGTAACGCACAGATGCTGAACTCTGGCAACAGATTTAAGGCCTAATCGATTCCCACACACATGAATCAATTCATACCCATGTCAAAGTAAGTGTCTATATAAGCTCACGTTGTATCGAATGCACTCTTTCAATACCTCTTAATGCACTAGCTCAAGGAGAGAACCCACTGCTAATGCTGTAATGAAAATCATTTAGTTAACTTCAGGCAGCCTTTCACAACTGGGGACAATCTGAGACCTGATCAATGGTATTGATGGCTTGAAGAGCCCCTCAATGAATGCAACTAATTCTGAAAAGCGTGAATAGACGAAGGTCACGGCCAACCAAGCTGCCGTTGAGTGGCTTGAGTTGTAATATATCCATCAATAAACACGCCGCCACGCTGGCCTATCTATTTAGCCAAAGGCCAGGTAACCGCGGAGGTAATCACACGGCCTGACTCCAGCTGCTGGCATCAGAGCTGTCACCAGCAGATGATTGTTACAGTATACGTGCAGAAAAGAGGGGGTTTTGGAAAGCATGGAAAAGAGGGGGCTCTGGAGTAGTTTTAGAAGGGTGGCTGAAAGTCAGAGCCACCATTGATAGTGAAATGTTGCCCGACATCACTGACACCCGTCCTCTCTATTGTCCGGCTGGACCAAAAAGAAACAAAGGTCCGTTCTGTTTAACAAAACGCTGCTCTTTAAACAGCATGGGGCTTTTTTTCCCCCCGTGTGTGCCACAGAGTTTTGAAGCAAAGCATGAGTGTAGGGCTACAGTCAACAAAAACAATACGATTCAACAAATCAAAACCAGTACTAGGTGACATGTCTTTCTAAACAGTATAGCAATGCCTCCACTACGAGTGAAGAATAGCAGCACACCAGTATTTTACCCTGGGGGTTAGGCTTTTTTTTCCAGCATTAATGGCACTTGGAGGATCATGGAAACACTCAATACAAAATGCTTACACACTAAAAGGTCCAGTCGACAATTCTGGTGAAGGGTTGATTAATATTTGAGCTCAACAGCAAATCAAATAAAAAATTACACATCCACCTTCCATCATGCTTCCATAAAATAATGTGTTGATTGGCTGTGCATGTCTCAGTTCAAGTTTTGACTAATATAGGTATGGCTCAGTTAAAATCATGTTAATGGGTGAGCACACAAAATGCATAGCTACAGGGCCGGGAGATATTAATACTTGTGTAGAATCACAGACTGACCTTTCATACTAAAATAAAAACAAGAAGAGAGTCTCTACGATATATCATTCCGTTCGTTTTGAATGTTTTTTTTTGTCTTAGATCGTCTGAGGCAGGCCTAACTGGCCTATAGGAGGGACTTCTCTTTGGCAACTTGGCACACACTGGGATGCAGGTGTGGCTCTCCTACTCATCACGCGGGCCTCGGATCGCATCCCTCGGGCCTGATTGAAGCAGCCATTGTGGCCGGGAACAGGTGCCAATGATTCAGCTGCGGACAACACATATCGGCTCCTTATGTCCTTTGTGGCGATGCGGGGCCACAACCTGAGCCTGTCCCTCTGCCACTGCCTTTTGTCAACTATTTTAATAATCTCAATCACAACAGGAGAATGATCAACCAAAATAGCATTTGGAGCACCGTAAGCTCCGTAATACCTATTCTGTTAAATTGGCCCACGTAATTGCCTCTCTACAGCACAAGCCACAACAAAGTCAGACAATCGGACCTTGCCATTTTCCTCGAGACTAGGATACACAGCTTTCCCGATGAAGACTTCAAAGGGGCGCACGGATCTTGAATTGCATTTGGTTGCTATTGTGGCCGCCCAGGCAATCTTGATTAGGTGTTTACACTGAGGTAGAGTATACAGTGGCCGAGAGGCCCGGAGCCATGGTCTAGAGCTATTAAGAGATTGTACATTATGTTCCTGGCTTTGAAGTAAGGGCCCGGGGGAGAACGAGAGACTCCGGCTGAGTGCAATGGTGGAAGATTGCTCGGCTACTTCTGTCTTTATCAAAGGGACCTCTGCTGGATCTCATCATCCATCTGCCATTCCCCCAGCCAAAAGGAGAAAAAAAGTTGGCGCATTACGAGATTGTGTACGCTTAATAACATTGCTAATTATCGGGATTTAGGATCCTGTCAATGGCGAAACGGCACATTTGGAAAATACTGATAGCCTACCTATTAACCCAGGTGATTTGATTTAGACTAAAAAAAAAAAGAAATGCAATACAACAGTAGGTATTGGGCACCTATTACTGAGGTGAGGGCATTTCTTACAAACCTTGACCTATAATAATATACAGTAAAACTTAAATTAGAGGGCTGACCAAGTCATGTGAAGACAACAGGCATGTAGATCATATAAAATCCTTTGGCACTTTGAGAGCAATTTACAAACCTGTTTCCAAAAAAGTTGTGACACTGTGTAACATAGAAATAAAAACTATTACTACAATTTGCAAATTATTTAAACCCTATATTTAACAGAGAATAGTGCTGAAATTGTAAAATAATGAATAAATAATAACAAAATAATTGCTGAAAGAGAGAAATGTTATTGTTTATTTTGGAAAATATGTGTTTATTTTGAATTTGATGGCAGCAACGTGTCTCAAGATAGTTCTGATGCTTTGTCCCTTATTTTAACAACAGGTTGTAAATGCTATCCCATTCTTGCCCAATACAGGATTTAAGACGCTAAACAGTCTGGAGACTTCTTAACCGTGTTCTTTGTTCTATGATGCCCCCAATGTGACAAGTCTGGACTGAAGACAGGCCATTTTAGCACCTGGACTCTTTTAATAAGGAGCCATAACCTACTGTTGTGCAAAATGTGGTTTGGCATTGTTTTTCTCTGAAATACTCAAGGTCTTCCCTGAAAAAGTCATAGTCTGAATGACAGCATAGGCTCAAAACCTATTACCTTGCATTAATTCTGCCTTTTCAGATGTGCAAAATACTAATGCCATAGGCATTCGGACACATCCTCCATACCATCACAGATGCTGGCTTTTGAACTGTACAGCAATAACAAGTTGGATGGTCCTCGCCTCTTTAGTCCAGAGGATGCAGAGTCCAAGATTTCCAAAAAAGAGTTACAAATTGTGATTGGTGTACCCTAGTTTTCCATTTAACCTCTTATGTGAGCTTAAGAGGAAAACTGTGGTTACAACCAGATAAGAAGGTGGCATTTCTCAATCTTGTCTAAATACGGTTTCTTCGTATAGGCCTAGCGCAGAAGAGTTTTAACTGGCACTTGAGGATGAGGCATCAGAGTATTCATTGACATATGGATATCGGAAGTTCTCATCTTTTACTATGTGCCTCAGTCTCAGTACAATCGGACCCATTTTGAGTAACGTGGCTTATTATAGCCTAGAAGCTAATCACTTACATTTGGATGTATTTCACAAGTCTCAAACAAGTGTCCAATAGGAGGTACGTACAAACGCAAACTCAAAATACCACCCTCTTTAGTATTTCAAAGATCACTTCAACTTCCATCCCCTCCTACTCCCCCATACGCCACCCAATCTGGAAAACTCGTAATAGGACCCATAACACACAGGCACACACAGCATCATGAGGAAGAGAGAAGGGGGGGGGGGGGGGGGGGGGGGGGGGGGGCAAGGGCCTGGCTCTGTTTACAATCTCACAATGGTAACGGCTCTTCACTATGCAAATGTGCCTGATGTGAGACATTAAGGGGGAACTAGGGCTCAGATGGACAGGGAAAGGTTAGAAATATAGCGGACCGCCATATGCAGGAGTGTGCGCCAAGGTCGCCAAAGCCAATTATAACCCCTGGGCCAGGTGCACTGCTATCTAAGAGGCTATTGCTAACAGTGGCTCTCTCTGATGTCCTTAATGGGTGCTGTTGCACAGATCAGACCATAATAGGCTCTACATAGGCAGACATGCTCTCATCGTACTTCTTTTCCCTTTTTTTCCTTTTTTTTTTTACTTTTTGGAGTACAACGCAATTGAAGACTGGATTCAAGAAATTAAATCTGCATTTACAAAAAAAGAAAAATTGTGCTCTTTGTTAGCCATGAGTCTGTTGCAAGAGGAAGCCAAAAAACAGACCCTGATGATATGCTGGTAATAAAATATCAAACAGAAAGCCAATATTCAATCTTATCTATTCAAACACTGAGTAGTAAAAGTCAAAAACTAGCCTAATGAGCACAAAACTTAAAAAAATATATAATATCACATACTTCAGGCAAATTCTGTCAACACAAGCTCAAAACTATCACAAGGGTCACATATTGTATACATATGGTCAGAAGAGCTTTGATAACCTTTACCTTCTGGGTTTACACTAAATACAGAGCAGAGGCAAACCGCAAATGTCTTGGAGATACACAAATAAACTGGATTTCGGAAATAGACTGGAATATTCCAAAAATTACTTTGGCGAGCAGCATGTCCAACTTATTCCTTACCCTTATTCTCTTATAGCTATGTTATTGGGGCTTTTCATTTTACACGCAAGGTGATAGAAACCATTTGAACATGAAGGGCACTGCCTTCCTGACAGCACCATAACAGCTCCGATTCTTACAATGTTAGTGTGACCCCTTGTGGATGTTTTGGTAAATGCAGTTCCAATGAGTGACTGATGTCCACGTGATTTCCCAGATTTGGTTATGGTTATGACAGGTTGCTCAATTCAATGAAATGATGATTCATAAAATGATTCATAAAATGAATCAAAAGTCATCTTATTGTTTGAGATAATCTGTGAGCCTCCTTGGCCATTCAGATATGTATTATATTTAATTACATTACACTTCAACAGACCACAAAACATCCGTCATAACCGGAATGATATGACAGTAAAACCTGTAATGACGTCTGCAATAACAACCATAAACTTTATTTGTTCAAGAACCCCTGGATACTCTTCGACAACATTTGACCATCTCTGCAGATAATAAAATGGGGCTTTCCTATTTTATCAGATTTTTTTTCTCTAATCTAACAAAATGAGCTCACCTCTACACCTACACCTAATCTTATCCATGCCCAAGTAAGAGACAGTCCGCCACAAACCTCATCTGTTCGCTCCGGCTGGTCACTCCCCTTTCCATGCCTTCTCAGGTATGACCCCTGCTTGGATCGGTTCACACCCAGCGTCACCTTGTTCAGTTCCACCTTGTCCGTCCTTGGTTTGGCTGCCCTTGCGTTTGACCGCCTGTGTGAGTGACTCTTCTGACCGAGAGGAAAGGCCCCTTGATGGTCTTTGACTCGGCGAGTGCCTTCTTCCCCTTGATCTGGGGGTTCACCTGTTAAGTCATGTCCCTCGAGGGTTGCTCTGTGATGCTGATGCCTTTGTGGCTTGGGTATACGGGACTCTTTCAGGGTGCGATTTGAGTGACCTCCTCCGCCTGTCGCCACTGACGCAGGTGGGGACAGTGTTTGACTGGATGTCGCTGAGGAGGAGTTGACTGCTACCTGATGTTCTGGGGGATGCAGGTGGAAGGAGGATGCGGGGAGATCAGCCTGGACGCCACTAAGCTTCTCTACGGTGACGTGGGCCTCCGTGGATCCACCAAATCGTACAACCCTGTGACCGATAGCGTTGACGTTTTCACGACTTCTCCTCCTGGTCAGGCTCTGGAGTTGCCCAAGGCTTTCATCGGAGCCCTTAGTGCCATCATGGACACCATGCTCCAAGGAGAGCCGTGTCCGCAGCTTGTGAAACAGACGCGCCTCCTCAAAATTCCTCCTCCAGTCAGGGTTGTAGCGTAGGTCTGCATACTCGTCACTGTCATCACTGAAAAGGATATCTTAATTAAGTGAATGCAATATACGCTTTAGTAAAATGTATAAAACTGCTCATTGACATTGACACAGTGACAATGAAGACATGCAAGACGATGAGGACAAATAATCATCGTGCAAAATAAAATAAATAATAAATAAATAGACTTTTCTTCAAAATTAAGAAAGCATATTCCACAAATTATTTGAGAATAGATTAGACAAAAAGTTCAATTTTGATTAATAATCACATCCTATTATCATCGTATTATCAACTTCAAGTCTCTACTCCATAATTCTTGATGGAAAAAGGTTGACACAGTGTTCATTATAGCATAGCATAATGTGAAAAACACAGACTATCTAGCCTACTTAGTCACCCCTTGAGAGCATCTGAATACAACCTAATAGGAACGGGTTTTCCCCAGTTGAAAACCCAGGATACAAATTAAACAGCTTTAAATCACTACAGGGTCTTTTGTCACACAAATGAAAAGACCTTGTTAGAATAACCTGGAGGATGTCATTAAGGGATTCTCAATGCTATGAGATGTATTACTAATGCCATTGTGCCGTATGCAGTGCTATCTGTAGGCTACAGACCCCGCACTTCACACCACTGACAGAGAGGGTGGAGATAATTAGGCCAGGTTATGAACAAAGACAAACTTGATAGCAATGTGGTTCACACACACACACAACTGCCAAAGTTAAGCTGAGAGAGAGAGAGAGGTTCTTAATGACAACCCTAACAAACCTCACTGTTGTATTCACATTTTATTTTATTTTTTTCTACTGTGTTTATGTCAAAATTAAAATTCTTCTCAATGCATTACCACGTACTGTATAAGTGTATTACCAACAGACAGCGCTCATCAGGATGTCATTCATTGTAAATGAATACGATGAGCCGGGGACCGTCATCTATTTTGTCTAGCCTATGCATTCACACGTGAACCTTTTGTGGAGACTTGCCACAGTCATTGCACTGCAACAATATATGGGTGAAGTACCACTTCTCAGCGTGTTCATCAATGACTAAAGAGAATGTCTCTCTCTTTAAACGGGCAAACCAAATTTGGTGGGGCCAACGGGGCAACAGTTGTGGTGGTAACGGGATAGCGCCAGAACAGATGTGGGCATTCAGACTCCAGATTCCTACATCTGCGTTGGAGGAGGATAAAGGGTCGTCCATTTAATGACAACAAAGCAACTGCTTTTTAAATAGTGTTCACAATGGGCCCTCATTGCAATGACCTCAAACAAAACAGAAATCTAATTTCACTCAAATGAGGGCAGTTACATGGAAAGTGATGAAATTAGGGTCTTTAGGGCAATTAGACATGAGCATGTCTCATTCTGAGGGCTTTCATTATCCATTTTTATTGAATTGAATAAAAGCAGAGCTTATTATTACCTTTATCTATCATTAGGCTCCATTCAATAAAACAAACAAAAATGGACTCAAAGGGATTTAAATATGTAAGTGCTCAAACGTGTAATTTGCCCTAAAAAGCTTATCTTAGTCTATGCCTGTTGCATACTGCTGATATGCTTAGGCCAAATAAAGGTCTACTAGGCTAATGCAAAGACCAACCTTTTCAAAGCCTTGATGCATTTGTTGAACAGAGGGCTATAAGAGTTCAGGACTGCTGTTGTAAATCATGTTGCCTGTAACTTGGTTTCGTGTTTTTATAGTCTTTATCATTGCTTACTGTGCAATTCAAGAACTGCATGACTCCCAAAGGTAGACTTATCTCTACGGACACATTCACCTTTGTTTTGGTTACTGTTAAATAATGAAAGATGGGCAGACTCAGAGCCAATTATATTAAACAGCCTTCAAAAGACATGTTAGGCCTACCCACAAATAGTTCACGTTGCAAGAAACAAGCCTTAAGTAGGTTAGGCTATGTGGAGGGCACAATTTAGGCCTCTATAAGTGGTAAACAAACAGTTAGACCTACCGATCAGTTAAGCTATCCACTAGTCTGGCTATCACCATACTAGCAGCTAAGCCCAATTAACTAGGTTCACCCAGCCTAGTATCACATAGGGTGAAACCGAATATGACTGGAGTAGCAGTAACAGGCTATGACTGAAGGATAGCCAACAAAAATAGCCTATGAAAACAAGCCTAAGGCATCGTCTGGATTCATTTACCTTGTCACTTCTTCCTCGTCTGTCCTTGTAGTTTGGCCGTCCACGTCAGGTGTCACCTCCAGACTGTCGTAAATTAAACGATCTCGCTTCAAATTGGGATCTGAACCATTTTTTTGAATATTTATGTTATTGCCAATACGCGTCTGAAGCTCCAACTGATAGGCCTTTTCCTGGACCAAGCTGTCTGTGTCCAAATCAAGAGAGTCCAACAAACTGAAGTGCATATTTGCATTATTCTCACATAGACGTGTTTTCATGTCAAAATCGCCAAGTGCAGCCACACGTCGCAATGTGATTCACATCATGACACGGAACTGTTAACCATCAACATAACATTAGCTGGTGTTAACACTGTCGTACAGAAAGCTTTAGGGAGAACTGCTAATTCATAATACAATCACTAACTGAACTGAATTTAAATACTTCACATTGCTATCATATTAGAGATCAAATGCACGGAGAACTATTTACAGCGCCGATTTTCAGAGCAAGTAGAACTAGGCTAGAGCTAGTTCTCTGAACGCTACACAAACGGTTTCCATGGATACATGGACGCATGGACTTTGCGGTAGACTTGAAACCACCATAGACATAGAACGCGTTCTATGTCTATGCTTGAAACAGTCCGCGGTTGAACCGAACACTAGGGACCAAAGATTCTAGACCAGAGCTCTGTTCTAGAATCTTTGCTAGGGACTAGGGCTGACTTTATGATGCAATCTTTGGGTATGTTTAAGATTTAGGAGGGTGCCCGGTGATGTCCCTCCCTTGGCCAATTTCATTTAATGCTAACTTTATTGCTGCCCTATGGGCCGTTTTTCAAGCTGATATGAAATGCATCAACTCCCGTTTCATTAGGCTACTCATCAAATGTGTATATTTTCTTTAGCAAATTCATTAATTCCCTTATAGGCCAGTCAATCTAGTGTTTGACCCATAACTAATTGCAATAGTAACCATTCCAAGTTTTTTGTGACCCCTAGGTATATCTAATTAACATATAAAAAATCTACCCATTTATATTTAGTGGAACATACTTTTTTTCAATGTCAAAGGTAGCAATTTCCAATGCATTTTGCCATTGGGATTTACTACTGGTGAAATGGGTAAAATTTTAAACTATAGATATCAAATTGAAACTTTCACACTTGTTTTCTCACATTAAGGCAAAGATTTTTTGTATTGCAAGTTTTCTGAAATGTGATGTTTAGATATGCAAATGAGACCAGTTTTACCTAAAAATGCAATAATTTGCATATATTTCTAGAAAACTAAATCTGAACAATAGGTGCAGTCAGCTTCAAAATAATTGCTACATTTTGCTTCTATATTGGATACCAAAAGCCTATGCAAAGGGAATATTAGATATTACTTCATATCACCTTAGAAATGAGGAAATCAAGTCGAGTCAAAATCAATGCGTTTCAATGGAAGTACATTATAGAACAAATGATTGTCAATGATATGGTATGATGGAAGTATCTCAGTGCATGCCAACTCACTTGATATGTTGTCTAAAGGTCAATATCTTCCTTATGTGACTTGGCATGTGACTTGAGATACTTCCATCATACCATATCATTGACAATCATTTGTTCTATAATGTACTTCCATTGAAACGCATTGATTTTGACGTGACTTGATTTCCTCATATCTGAGGCGATATGAAGTGATATCTAATATTCCCTTTGCATAGGCTTTTGGTATCCAATATAGAAGCAAAATGCAGCAATTATTTTGAAGTTGACTGTACCTATTGTTCAGATTTAGTTTTCTAGAAATATATGCAAATTATTACATATTTAAGTAAAACGGGTCTCATTTGCATATCTAAACATCACATTTCAGAAAACTTGCCATACAAAAAATCTTTGCCTTAATGTGAGTAAACAACTGTGAAAGTTTCAATTTGATATCTATAGTTTAACATTTTACCCATTTCACCTGTAGTAAATCCCAATGGCAAAATGCATTGGAAATTGCTACCTTTGACCTTGAATAAAAGTATGTTCCACTAAATATAAATGGGTAGATTTTCAATATGTGATGCAGGAGGGTTTAAGGATCAATAAAAAGTATGAACCATTACTATTGCAATTAGTTTAAGTTTTGGCCCTTTTTTGAGCTAGATTGACTGGCCTATTATTTCAGATAATGCCTAGGCCCTAGGGTTTTTCCCCTTCCATCTATTCAACACAAATAAAATTGGAATCGACATTCTGGTCTAAGATTTTTGGAAACATTTTGTCCAAAAAGTCCATGTCTTATGACAATAGAAAAACCTCAAGCTGACACTCATTTTGTTGCCGAGACGCCTTTTCAATTATGGATTGACACTGTATAAAAATAACTGCAGCAAACACCAGTATTTTATCTGTACTGCTTTTTAAAATATTCCCCTCCACGCTCAATAAAACCATATATTTTTTGTTATTTCTAAGCTCACATTATTATTGTATTACCAATCATTTGGCTCAGGTGACTTATTTTTTCAAACTTCAGGCATGTCTTGGGGGGAGGGAAGTTGAAGGTAAAACTTTTAGGTAGAACACTACTGGGGGGGGGGGGGGGGGGGGGGGGGGGGGGTGTTACATGTTGTACTTCCACCTTCAACAAGGGTAATGAATTTAGCATTTACAAAAAAAAAAGGTCAATTTAATATTGGGAACTGCCCATGGCAGTTTCCCAAATTATGGGCCAGTCGAAGGTTAATAATTTACTTCTAGGAAATGCTACACAAACGTGCTTATGAAAATAGACCAATTTGTGGTTTAGACAAAACACTGCCATTTGTGTGCATAGTATGGCAAGGTATGCAGCATGGTTAAGGTATTCTGCAGACACTTGGTCCCAAACATCGTCTCAGTTCATGAATATTAAAATAGTTGTGAAAAGCCTAGATTATCCAATATTACTATTGTGCTTAACCAATGAAGATGTAGCTTCAGCTTTTTTATGTTAAAAGGGTGACTTGCATTAGAAGATAAATATGCTTACCATAAAAATCACAGCTGACAGACCAAAGGAAATGTATAGAACAAATAGACAATCACTTCAAACGTAAGAGGCTGAAGGACTGGTAGACTTTATTCAAAATGGTTGTGAGGTATAAAAAGGCATATAGTCAAAGAATCCTGACTTACATCTTTGTGCAACAGCCACAAAACCAGTTGAGAGAAATTCAAGTGATCCCTAACAGCCATGAGGTTGGGGAAAAACATTTGCCGCCTTCACAGAGTTCTCTGTAAACATTACTGTTGGAGGTAATGCAAGGCACAGGAGAGTTTAGTCGACCTCCTCAATGGTTGGTCCGGAGGATCCACCACCGCCTGGCGCGGCACCAGCTCCAGGGAAGCCGCCGGGCATTCCACCGGGCATCCCTCCTGGCATTCCACCGGCGCTCTGGTACAGCTTGGTGATGATGGGGTTGCACACCTTCTCCAGCTCCTTCTGCTGGTGCTCATACTCTTCCTTCTCGGCAGTCTGAGAAGTTATGGAAAGAACACGTGCTTGTTTTACAAAAGCAATTAACAGGCACCGTTTGATTTGGCATCTACTCAATAACATTGAGTAACTAAAACATTTGTAAACATAGTTTCAAAACATACCTGGTTCTTGTCAAGCCAGCTGATGACTTCATTGCACTTTTCAAGAATCTTAGTCTTGTCCTCGTCGCTGATCTTGCCCTGCAGCTTCTCGTCCTCCACGGTGGACTTCATGTTGAAGGCGTATGACTCCAGAGCGTTCTTGGAAGAAACCTTGTCGCGCTGGACGTCATCCTCAGCCTTGTACTGCTCAGCTTCCTGGACCATGCGCTCAATGTCCTCCTTGGAGAGGCGACCTGAAATAAATCAAGAAAGCAATGAAGCAATGCATGAGACCCCATCTACACAAATATCAATACTGATGGTGTAGTCATCCTAATATTTTTGAGCGAACCAACCTTTGTCATTGGTGATGGTGATCTTGTTTTCCTTGCCAGTGCTCTTGTCAACAGCAGAGACGTTGAGGATGCCGTTGGCATCGATGTCAAAGGTCACCTCAATCTGAGGAACACCACGGGGAGCTGGAGGGATGCCGGTCAGCTCGAACTTGCCCAGCAGGTTGTTATCCTTGGTCATGGCACGCTCACCCTCGTACACCTGTGAAGATAGTCAGTGATAGTCAGTGAGATTCTTCATACAGATGCCTGGAATAATTACAACCTAACAATCAACCCTATATGCACTGAAGTTCAATGTCAGCCAATTCCACTGACCTGAATGAGCACACCAGGCTGGTTATCGGAGTAAGTGGTGAAGGTCTGGGTCTGCTTGGTTGGAATGGTGGTGTTGCGCTTGATCAGCACAGTCATGACGCCACCAGCCGTCTCGATACCCAGAGACAGGGGAGTGACGTCCAGAAGCAGCAGGTCCTGGACATTCTCTGATTTGTCACCAGAGAGGATGGCAGCCTGGACAGCTGAAAAGGAAAGACGCAAACGTTTCATCAACCCAGCCCACCACTAAGGTATTAGGACAAGAGTAGCAGATTCTCGCTCAGACATCCAAGGAAGGTGCTTGGGCCATCTTTGGTTTTTCAACCTCTGGTGGAAACTACGAATGGCAGGAATAAACGTCATCACAGCGGTGTCAAATGTAAACTATTACCATAAAGCAAACTACTTACCAGCACCGTAAGCAACAGCCTCGTCGGGGTTGATGCTCTTGTTGAGTTCCTTGCCGTTGAAGAAATCTTGCAGAAGTTTCTGGATCTTGGGGATACGGGTGGAACCACCGACGAGGACGATATCGTGGACCGCGGACTTGTCCATTTTGGCGTCACGGAGGGACTTCTCAACTGGGTCCAAAGTGCCACGGAAGAGGTCAGCGTTGAGCTCCTCGAAACGAGCTCTGGTGATTGAGGTGTAGAAGTCGACACCCTCATACAGGGAGTCGATTTCAATGCTGGCCTGAGTGCTTGATGACAGGGTGCGCTTAGCTCTCTCACAGGCGGTGCGTAGACGGCGGACGGCTCTTTTGTTGTCACTGATGTCCTTCTTGAATTTACGCTTGAACTCTGCAATGAAGTGGTTCACCATGCGGTTGTCGAAGTCTTCGCCGCCCAAATGAGTGTCTCCAGCTGTAGATTTGACTTCAAAGATTCCGTCTTCAATGGTCAGAATGGACACATCAAAAGTGCCACCACCAAGATCGAAGATGAGGACATTCCTTTCAGCACCAACCTACAAAAGCAAAATCCATGATGAGACCAAATACAGGATGGGCGCTATTACAAAAGAAGCAAACTCAAGGGCAATTGCAGGGTTCCCATTATATCTCATAGCATTTAAAAATAAAAAATTAAAATCATGAAATACCTTTTTGTCAAGCCCGTAGGCAATGGCAGCAGCTGTTGGCTCATTGATGATACGCA
This sequence comes from Sardina pilchardus, assembly GCF_963854185.1. Lineage (NCBI taxonomy): Eukaryota > Metazoa > Chordata > Actinopteri > Clupeiformes > Clupeidae > Sardina > Sardina pilchardus. The sequence goes on from NC_084998.1 coordinate 15,625,640, forward strand.
GCACATTCAAGCCAGAGATGGTGCCAGCATCCTTAGTGGCTTGGCGCTGGGAGTCATTGAAGTAGGCAGGCACGGTGACGACTGCATTGCTGACAGTCTGCAATGACAAAAACAAGGGAATTAAAACTTGCCAACTCAAATCATTTACTAATAAACCATAATCTTGAATTTCCCCTTGGGGATCAATAAAGTATCTATCTATCTAATCCAGTGATCAAGCATCACGCTACCTTTCCAAGATAGGCTTCGGCAATCTCCTTCATTTTCACGAGAACCATGGAAGAGATCTCCTCTGGGTAGAAGCTCTTTGTTTCACCCTTGTATTCAACCTGAACTTTAGGGCGCGTGGAATCATCGATGACGGTAAATGGCCAGTGCTTCATGTCTGACTGGACAACTCCATCATCAAATCTGCGTCCAATAAGTCTTTTGGCATCTAGAACATAAAATGCACCATAAGATAATGCCCAGGAAGGAAATTTTAAAAAGCACTTCATTACAGAGTGAATAGGTTAAATAGCTCTGAAGTACATACCGAAGACTGTGTTTGTGGGGTTCATGGCCACCTGGTTCTTTGCAGCATCTCCAATGAGACGCTCCGAATCAGTGAAGGCAACATAACTGGGGGTGGTCCTGTTGCCCTGGTCGTTGGCAATGATTTCAACTTTGCCATGTTGGAAAACCCCCACACAGGAGTATGTGGTCCCAAGATCAATGCCTACAGCTGGTCCTTTAGACATGGTTCCTACAGAAGAATAATGATATTTAATATATGATCATTTAAACATTACTACAGCCAAGTGACAAAAACCTATAATCGTAGGAAATGGCTACAAGAATTCATGAGGTGACCGACATATGTGCGTGACACATATCCTGCCTACGTCATGTTTCGAGAACCTTCTGTCCTTTAAGAATCACTTCCGCTCCTGTTCTTTTCGTATGGGCACGTGCCAAACTCGGAACAGAATCCTCTTAAGAATCACGAGTGGTGCACAATTTAAGCCCTTGCCTTAAAATATATAACGAATCTCTTTAGCGAATGCCCTACAACCACTAGGGTTTCATAAGATTTATCAGCAATGTTAATGATCCAACTTCCTGATTGGTGGAAAGCGTTTACTAGCTTGTTAGCCATAGCAATTTTATCCTCGTGGTCCTTGACCCAGCTGGCTCGCTACCAATAAACACAATTGGAACCCAATAGTACAATTAAGGTGCACGTAACACGCACTTAAGACAATTTCATACTTCAGACAGAAGGGGATATTGCCGCCAAGTAAATCAAAGCAAACACCTGCTAGGATGAAAACCGTATTCGACGCGTCATAGCGTCACACTGCTAAGCAGAGCAGCCGGCATTTTCAACCATTATCGCGACGTTAATTGAGGTTATCCTAGATTAGCGTTTAACCATTCAACAATTGAAACTATAAAACCATCCCGATTCTAAACTCACACATGATTGTGAATTACACAAGACTCATAACAGAAATACACGTACAACCATGAATTTGTTGTGTAACGTTACAACCGACATTGACACAACAATGCGCTAGCCGGCTAAGGTTAGTGCTAGCAGCTAATCGGTAGCCGACAATGCTAGAAATTTAACGTTAGCTTCCCGTCCGTTTAGATATTTATTTGGGGTCTTCTTCACTTAAATCTCAATAATGCTAACTCGGAGCACAACCATATAGCTGGATTAACATAGAATCGTCGAAAAAACGTACCTTCTTATTTACGGGATGTTTGAGTAATTTATCCTGGAGCCTCGTCACCGCCAAACTTCACTGCCCCGCCTGGAGAGAGAGAGAAAGAATGCCGGTGAAGAGACCTTTTATAAGAACACATTCGACCAATCACATTAGAACATTCAAGTGAGCGTGCCTCTGGTCCAACCCAGGAGAAGAACCAAGTAAAACAGTGTCCAATGCCTTTACGCATAGCCGTTGTTTTTGTCTCTGCCTTCAGAGCTATGTTGGTGCATCCATGTTTATAATGATTGATAATACTAGGCTAATGTTATTAATAATAATAGTAACAATAAACATTTGGAGTATCATCAAAAAACGATTGTGTACGAAAATGTGATGCCCTCTTCATCGGGAAAAAAACACAGACTTAGCCTACTTGTTCTCTTTAAAATGAAGGGTGGTTATTTTTTGTCGCATTGTCTCTATGCCTTAATTAAAGAAATGTGCGTGTGACTGTGAATGAATAATGTAAATAGATAAAAGTTCCTCCTTAAAATACAGGGGGCATAAGTGTATTTCAGTAAGCTGGTTTAATTTGCATTGAGAGATGATCTTATGTAAATTATCCTACTCTATATGGTGTTAGGACATGAAGGGAAGTTTATCAGTAGGCCTATGCATCCTGGAATCATGAAATAACTGACCTTTATAATACAAAACATTATTCATTCACAAAGAACATTGGTATCCTTAAAGATTTGATTTCAAAACACATTGAGGCAAGATCAATTTCCAAAAGATTATTTTTAATTCCTCTAGCACAACCTGCATGCTTTTTTGCAACCAATAGAAGGGGCATGCAGAGACACTGAGGTCAGTTATGGTTGGATCACAAGGTGATAGTTTCCCCTTTGCCTAGCTCGAGAGGACATCTGAGATGTCGATGAAAACTTGTGGCCAGATCTGAACAGAAGGCAGGATCCATATCCCCCAACTCAGACACACACACATAAGAAATATAGCCGATGTTTTCCTTTCATCATTTGCAACTTCTCCAGTATTTTCTTTTCTTTAGCTAAATTCTTTATTTGTTGTACTTACAGTATTGAATTACAGTAATAAGTGCGAATCTATTTTTCTGTCTTTCTGCAAGAATGTTTGTTGTAAAACCTTTTGTTGCAAAAATGTCAGTTGGTTACTGCAGAAATTCTACTTTTGTGTTTTAAAGAAAACTGCTTTTGAGAAAATAACAATGAAATTTGAAACACAAAGACTGCAGTGTTTTATATTTAAAAAAAAAAATGAGTAATAGTGCATGTGTGTATGGTTTTGTTGCAATAATAATATTTTTAGACATTGTTGAGTTTTGGCATGGATGTGAATTGTTTTTCTCCAAGTGTTTTGTCTTGTTTTGGCATAATGACCCAAATTCTGCAAAAAGTGTGTAAACACTGGGCAAAAACTGTAGAACTCGACTGACAATGTCTAAGCTTTCTAATATCTATGAAAATATGAAATGGATAGGCCTGTTTGTAAAGGAAAACTGCAGACTCTGAACTGAACTATAAACAATTTGAGGGACTAAATAAAAAAAAAAAATTGCTGTAAGGCTATGTGTAATTTTGCTACATTTTTGGTTGGATTTTTTTATATATAAAAAATACCGTGCACTCAAAAAAGGGTTTCCTGTGCGCTCCACAGGGTGATGCGACACTGTCAGTTAGAATTAAATCATAAGTAGATTTTAAAAAATAACTTTATTTTTATAACAAAACCACACTTTATATTGACAACATTTCATTCAGCTTATACATGTAGCTACTTTGTATGTGATGAATACACAGCATTCAGTTAAGATCATTCATTTATACAGTATATTACAGAATTTCAGGGACAACATAGGCTATGTACAGGCTGACCCATGTTCACATTCCATCAAAAACATTCATCCTGAGATTTAGCACCAATGGCAACAAAATGCTTATAAGTTTAGCATCACAGTTCAGTCTCTTTCACTGGAGCAGCTCCGTGGTTTTGAGTTTGCTCGATGCCATTGCTGGCATTATTTTCCACAATCACCTCAACTGTGTGTGATGCTGAATGAGATGTTGCAGCTGATGGGTTCGATGCTAGAGTGGACGCTGATGTTGAAGCCGAAGTTTGTTGACCGAGGGCACCCTCCCCAGCCTTATGTTTTCTGAAATTGCTCTTCAGGAAACCTAGAGTAGGATATTTTTACACTTAATTACATGCAATTTGAAGAACATTAGAACGAAAATAGCCAAAATGGGACATGGAGACAAAGCTTGAATTGCACTGTGCTATTTAATAAACCTACCCAGGGATACTTTAGGCTTGCCCTCTTCCCCACTTGATTTTGATTTGCCACTCTCCACAGACTGATCTGACTCTTCTTTTTCTATATGGGGGAAAAAAATAAGGATGTTTGGTTTGAATAGGTCTCTCATACATAACTTTATGTATTATTGATGCTTAAATGGTTTCATTGGTGACACCTACCTAACTTCCACTTCTTGTGTGCTCTTCTCAACTTGACAACGAAGAACGTGACAACTACCAGCAGGCAGATAATTAGGGCTGTCACAGCGGTGATGAAGAGCGATGCGCTCCCTCCCTGCCGTCTTCCTGGTCTCTCATTGACCTCTGGGATAAAGGGGCGAGAGGGAAACCATGTTATCACACAGTAATCACTTGTGTAATGTGCAATTCAATGAGATTGGTATATGGACAGAAATATTTCATAGGTTTTCATTTTTGTTGTACCTTCAGTGAAATTCCTGGTGTCATTTTCTGTAACAGAAGTGGAGTTGTCTAATGTAGAGCTGGTATTGACCGGCATTGAACTGGAGCCCTCTGTGGAAGTCATATTGATGTTTGGGTCTGTGTACTGACTTGTTTCCATGTTAGTGGTGTCCATGTGCTCCGTCCCTCCTGAACAAATAAAGATACATCAGGCCAAATATGAATACAACACACATAGCCTATACAAGCTGAACCGAAAGTAATCATCATAGTTTCAAGCTACAGTAAGTGACATTTTCCTGTAGCCTAACAATTGCACCACCAGATGGAGCTCTAACAAATGGAGTATCAACTAGCCTACTTCTTCTTTATCTATCTGTGTGTGATAATAAAGCATGTGACTTTCAGTAAGTTTCCTGTTAACATACCGTCCCTCAGTTTTTTCTGTGGGCAGTTTGAAAACCACAAGGTCAAACCATACCATCAAATGCCAAATTCCCACAAGCCCACTTTCACACTAATCAACCCACTCAATATAACTTCTTCTCTGATGAATTACAAGAGAGAGCATTCACATTCTTTATGTGTTATGAATCCACTGAGAAACCAATAATTCATGTTGTCACTTACGGAGTGAAATGTTGTAATGTAAATCAAATACTTGTTGTACCTGTGATAGTGAAATGTGTTGACACATGAGGTGAATCTGTGGTGTGAGATGTTGGTGAAGTTGCCGTCTGGGCTGTGCTGCTTGTTTGTGTTGAATATTGCTCAAATTCTGTCGGGGTGAGAAAGAATCATTAGATCATCAAATAGTTTCTCAATATGTTATACATTGTGAGGTGAGGGGAATGGATATACATTTCTTAGAATTGCTATTCCCCCCTAAGATTGCTGGTCAACAACTGGAAAAGTCCCTAAAAGTCCACATTAAATCTTGTGTCTTCAGATTACAGAACACACATATCCTGGTTTTTTTGTTTTTTTTGTTTTACCAAAAAAAGCCACCGGCCGAAAATAGAGAAGCCCTGTCATGAGTTTCTCATGTCACAGAAAAAGAGGAGGGACTTTATTTGACCCTGTCATGTTTGGCGCCATGGGAATATTGCATCCTCAAAAGCTTCATTCAGGTAAACATGTGACTGTTCAGAAGTCACAGCACCTTTGTGGTTTCTGACTTTCTTATTTATTACATTGGCTCTGTTGCTTTTGACATCAGCATGCCACTGTTGTGAAAAATAACAGAACTTACCCTCGTTTTCTATGATCACAAATCTGACTCCAAGAGAACCAGGTGAAGTAGGATCAAGAAGTACACATTTCAATGTCTCCTTCCTCGTAAGGACTTTGATGCTTATATTAACTTCTGTGGTCCATTTGCCTGTTTTGTCTTGTTTGGTGTGCTGTGGTCGAGCTAAGTGAAAGGATAATTACACAAGAGAAAATAAGTTGATTTGATGACATGCCTGAAATAACACCACCACTTGAGTCACATGTGTGAAGTCTAATTTGTTTCAGTGGCGCCATCAAGAAAACAATGTGTTAATCATGAGATTGGTCATTGTCATTCCCTGACCTTTGTCAACTGCTTTCACTTCAGCTAGCTCAAATAGTGTTACCGTAATTTCCCAACTATTTCACGGTTTATACATCGATTCTGTTACATTTCTTCAGCTATGAGGTTAATACACAAGGGCAGTTCATATGGTATTAATATGTTTTCTTTAGGCTATTATCATTATTTCCATATAACACTTTCTGCAGTTTACACACAATGTGGCTATACAAATTATGTCGTGGGAATGAGAAAATGAATAATGAACTAGAAATGACTTGTGTAAGTGAACTGCTGATCATCATATGTTACCACTCCTTATTTCAGTATTCAGACATGGATGCTATTGGATGGATGCTAAACCAAAATCTGAAATGAGAAGACTGGATTTACTCTCACCTTCAAGGTCGATTCCACTGCCAATCTGCCAGGACACTACAGGAGGTGTACTTCCTTTTGCTGAACATTTTACAAGCGTTCTGTCTCCATGCTTGGTGTATGTTATTTCGGGCGCACCTGATAGGTTCATAACAAAGACAACATCAGATAAAATGTAATAATGTGAGGTAAAACATGCATAAAACAAACAAAAGACGGCATCTTTCGGCATTACCTGAACAAAATCACTTACCTAAAACAGTCACATTGTATCGCCTTACTGTGGTTTCTGGTGAGCTGCTGCTGTAATGCATACATGTATACATGCCCTCATCTTTCAAAGTCACAGGTGATACTGCTAAAGTGTAGTCTGAACTGGTAAAGCTGAGGATGCTATATCTCTTGTCCTGGTAAGCTGTAAATTCAAATCAAAGAAGTACTGTAAATGCAATGGTCACTGCTGTTACATATATACACAAAATGGACATGACTGGCACAGTCTCATTCAATTATACATTACAAATGTTTGACACTAATAGTCATTCTCTTCATTGTGACATTTTAATTCAGGATAGCATTATTATAGTCTCTTTAACCATAAGCAGTAGGCCTAAATACTGCAAGGGCTATCCCAACAGCATGCCATTATGGTATTCTTTTTGGATTCATCATGGTAAAGTCTTTCTCATTTATCATAACATTTTGTCTTCAATTTTAGTCACCTTGTATATATATAATAACATTAAGAGCTATCCCAAAAGCAATATGGTATAATGTTTTTATGAATTCAAAGTGGTAACATTTGTCTTAACATTGAATCTTAATCACCTTTTATATCGTTGAAAAATAGAAGTTCATTTCTATCATTTTTCCAGTCCATAATGCCCGGTGACTTCCTGCATGTAAGGGTTAATCTCTCGCCCTCCATCACTGTGACATGTCTTACAGCCTGTGACATCCCCATGCCTGTTATAATGATAAAACAGAGGAATATGACATACAGTATATGATACACAAATACTGAACACTATGGACATCAGTTGATTCGACAGTGATGATAGTTGCTTGATGAAGGGTTTGCACGGGTTTGGTACAGTAAATGCTTCACAGTACACATCTTGATCTCAGTATTTACAACCATACAGGCAGACATACAGTACGTAGATGCACACATCAAAAGTGGGATCCCACAAAGGGTGATACAAAGTGGGCCAACACAAGTGAGTTATTCACCTCAACTCTGAGTTCAGAGGAGGTAAAGGAGGGGGCACACTGTAAAGGAGGGGGCACACTGGAAATAACCAATGGCGGAAGAGACGACCACTCTTCTCACATCTCTGACTCAAGTGCAACCTTTCCACCACTGGGGGTGGGACAGGAAATGGAGGATTGTAATGAGGTGAGCCTCCACTGGCCGATGGCAGCAGTAAACACCTCCGGAACCAAAAAAGGTAGACTGTACAACAGCGAGCGAGCGACAGGGTCTCTGCCACAGGAAGTGCGGTGGTGAGAAAGAACGCCTGCAGTGAAAGCCGTGGTGGGCTGCTCGAGCTGTCACCTCCTCTGCATTCACACTCCTCCTCAGACTATGAGTATGATCGCTATTCAAAATTAGCATACTATGGAGAGTTAAATAAACCCATAGCACGCAGTATATGGTTAAACTGTTATGACAGCTAGAGAGCCATATAGCCACAAGACCAGACATTGGCACTGTTATCTGTTGATAATGTTGTTGATCTCCTTGCGGTATTGTGGCCTGGCTTGTAAGAACAACAGGTAGAGTAAGGATGTAACGAGATCATGTTTAATTCTCATGAGAGTGCACACACTGGACATGCAGGTCAAAATGTGTCTGGATGCTAGTCATCACTGGCCTGTGATGATTTGATTTAATAGTTGCCTCAGTCATCTTTGAACTAGTCGACCCATTTACTGTAGATAGTGAAACCTTCTACAGTCTGCCTTTCAGATCAGCTATCTGACAGCGAACACCAGAGGCAGATTTTTTTTTTTTTATGAATTCAATGCACCTTGGTATTGATGTCTGAAGGAATTTGGAAGTAATTTTGTAAATATAACTAATAAGGCAAACACAAACAGAATAATACAAACCCCACACCCTTAAGACACTCCATTTGAATATTTTGTCTGATCAGTAGGTTAAGGTCTTTGTATTCTTTATCTCAAATATACATCATTGCCCATTGGAGAATACACTAGTTTAAGTTTTCATAAAAGCATTCCAACTGAAAAGAGATTTTACTCACCACACAGTATCATAACAAGGAAGCCTAAATCTGTAGCGTGTGTCATCTTCATGCTGTTAGCCTTGATCTGAGCACTTCCTCTCTCACTGAGGCTTTTTGTAGACGGCGCCTGTGACATCACATCAAAACCTCTGGGTTTTCCACTCACTTAAACATATAGTTTCACCTGGGGAATCCTTCACAGACTCTTACTTCTCTGTCTCTTCCAGATCATGTAATCATAACATGTGGCTGATTTGGCCGATTTGGCTGATTTGGCTGATTTAGCTGATTTTGTGTGGTCCCTTAGAACATACAATGGCTTACACACTTATTACACTGAAAGTGACAAAAGATCCAATGTCTCTCAAGGTTAATGTCAAGGTTAATTTCAACTTTGTGATTGTTTGCGCTTTTGTTGTTTTGAATTTTCTTAAAGCTATTCTAAGAGTAGGCCTAGGCCTAAATAAGGCTGTAGGCTACTTTATCTGTATCATATTTAGGCTTTATGAGGACATATCGGTGCCTTTGACCCACTGGTACTTAGATAAATACAGTGCCCTCAAAAAGTATTGGAACACTTTTGGAAATTGATTTTAATGCCTTAAATGAAAAAATGCGGAAATATTCAATCTTTAAGGACATCAATTTTCTTTGTGAATGAATAATGTATTGTAAATATATAAATGTTTTCCTTAAAATACAGCGGCCAAGTATTGGAACGCCACTGTTAAATTCCCATAGAGGAGGCAGATTTTTATTTTCAAAGGCCAGTTATTTCATGGATCCAGGACACTATGCACCCTGATAAAGTCCCCTTGGCCTTTGGAATAAAAATGACCCCACGTCATCACATACCCTTCATCATACCAAGAGATTGGCATGGTTTTATTTCAGTTATTAGCTGTTAGCTAATTAGATGGTTTGAATTGCATTGAGCTCAATGAGAATGAAACCAGCTAATTAGCTAACAGTTAATAACTGAAATAAAACCATGCCAATCTCTTTCCAAAAGATGATTCTATATTGTCAACTTTAGCATGTGTTCCAATACTTTTGGAGGGCACTGTAGCTCAATAACAAGCTCAATAGATAGATATATAGATGATACCTTGGTATAAGCAATGTTTAAAATATCATCTTTACAACAATCCTCTATTTAGTCCATTTAGCTGAGCTGCCCTTCATGTAGGCTAGTGAATGTTATTGTGTTGTTATTAGTGTTAAACTATTGGTTATCTTTAGTTTATGGTTTTAATTACACTTGCAATGTTAGTATATTGTTTACAATGTTCACAAATAGATCCGTAGAACTTAGCCCCCTTCTCTTCAGATTAGAGGAAGCGGTTTTCAATTTCCTCTTATTTTAACACAACTTTTATCGCCTACGTAGTACAGCAGGGGAAACAAGGGGAAATGCGTAAATTTTTTTCCAGTTAGCCTACTATGGGATTATCATCCACACACATTCAGGCAAAGAAACATAAACATAAACACACACACACACACACACACACACACACACACATGCACGCAGGCACACACACACATAAATACCCACATAAACACACACACATACACACACAGTAGACACATCACACACGCGCACACACATAAACACACACCAAATATGCACACATACTCATGGACGCAAGCACGCACGCACATAGACACACAGGCACACACGCACTCACTCACATGCACGTACACACACAGGCACAGTACAGACACACAGTAGGAGGTAATTCATTTTTGCAGAGAGAATGTGCACTGAGGGGCGGTCATATTTTGTAGAGCTTTGCATTGCATCTTCCCCATAGTTGCTAGAGTTCTAAATTGTGTTCTCATGGCCATGCTAAAGGAAAGTCACTATAGGCCCATTGGATATTAGTGCTGTTTTTCTGGTGAAAGATTTAATATCTTTCAAATCAACACAATAACATAACCAACCCCTTCATACATGGGGTCCATCTGACCATCCATTGTTCCATTAAAGATTTCACCAAAAGTAGAACGCCACCACCATGTCAGTCCTGATGTTCTGCATCTGGATCACTACCCAGATGGATGATTCTATTTGTCCCCGTCCTGTACTGACCAGCTATAAGGGTAATGGACTGCAATCACCTGACAGGCCTTGTCTGTATTGTATGTTTTACTGTTGAAGCTGACCTTTACACTGCCAAACCTTGACAGTTCATATTCCTTTTACCATTCTGTAGTGTTGTGAACATCATGATCTGTGGTCATAGCTTTACTGTTATGATGAGTACAGGAAGAATGTTGGCAACTGAAACTGAAGTGGAAACCGTGCATGAATAGGCCTTACCTAGTTATGTGTCTGTTGGAACACTATAAATAGTTTTTTATGCAAATGAACACTAAGCCTTTTCTCAATGTTGAATACTGACTGTGATGAATAAATTATTAATTCTTCTCTGTCCAAGGGGACCAGACATCTAAACTGTAACCACCTGATAAATTAAACACTCACTAGCAGGTTCAGTTTGGCCTGAATCTGATTTGTTTTGCAATGGTAGTGTACATTCTACCTAGTAGCCTATAATACAATTCTGTCTAAAGTGTTTGATGGTAAATAGGAACACCACAACCAGAATATGACAAAAAGATCAGGTTTATTATAGTAATCACATTATGACACATAAAGGTACAAGCTATATAATGCTACTCTGTGGTGACCAGTAAAACTATATTATTGACTGGATATTACTGACTGAAGAGTTCAGTCACATCATGCTTTTCCTGCATCAAATCATATACACAGAAAGAGTTGACATCAAACTGGCCCATATTTACAATAGACTACTGTGACAATCTCTGAGCTTCTCAGCTCCTTTTGCACTGCTGGCCCTTTAAGTGCCTATTGCGGGCCTTGCTTTCACTTGTCCCTGTTCGTGTACATTTCCCCATTTAGGCCCATGCCAGCAGAAGGGATGGATAGGTGTCAGGCGTGCACCCTTTAGCTTTGTTTCTTTGGTTTGCCTCCTCCTGCGTAACAATAGCTCCTCCTGCATTCATTTCCACTTACTCGCTACAGCAGTATGTAGTATTTCCCAACGAATGATACAATTATTAAGTTTCAACAACATCAATTATAGGGTTCAAATGATTTGTTATAGCATCATGTTTCATTCATATCTTTTACAGTGTTTTTGTTGTTGTTGTTATTTGTTGAAGGGTGCTAGTGCACCATCATGTGCTTACAGACTATCCATTCATAAACCACAAAAAATATGCTACGTGCAATACATTATTCTACAATGCACACTGTGTGATTTTATAGACCTCATTATTGCTCAAAGGCTTGTACATTTCCTGCTGGTGCAGAGAGGAGTCTTCTCTGTCTCCATGTTTGGTGAATGTTATTCAGGGGCAGCTAAAGACAAACAAATACAACAGATATTCCATTATTGTGCAAAATTAACCATGCATATACTTGACTTTTTGTGCATTACCGAACAAAATAACTTACCTGAAACGGTCACATTGTATTGCTTTACTGTGACTTTGGGTAAGCTGCTGCTGTAATGGTAGCATGAGTACATGCCCTCATCTTTGAAAGTCACAGGTGACACTGCTAAAGTGTAGTCTGAACTGGTAACGCTGAGGATGCTATATCTGTCATCCTGGTAAGCTATAAATTCAGATCAAAGAAGTATGTAAATGCAATGGACATAAATGGCACAGTACTGTATATCACTCATTAAAACATTACACATGTTTGACACTGATGTGGCCTAGTCATTCTCTTCATTGTGTCATTTTAATTCAGGATAGCAGTATTAAGCTATAGTCCCTTAAGCGGCATTATTGTGATATGCAAGTAATATTAAAAGTTGTTGCAAATTAATCTATTGAAAGCAGTAGGCCTACAAATAACATTAAGAGCTATCCAAAAGTATTATGGTAGGCTATAATGTTTTTATGAATTCAAAGTGGTAACATTTGTCTTATTTAACATTGAATTTTAATCACCTTTTATATCGTTGAAAAATAGAACTTCATCTCTATCATTTTGCCAGTCCATATTGCCCGGTGACTTCTTGCATGTCAGGGTTAATCTCTCGCCCTCCATCACTGTGACATGTTTTACAGCCTGTGACATTCCAAAGCCTGTTATACAGGGATGCAACAGAGGAATGTAACATATACCTATAATACACTGTAAAGTACTGAACGCTATACATCAGTTGATTCGACAGTGATGACATTTGTTTGATGATGGCCGAAATGGGTCATAAATGCTTCACAGTGCACATCTTGATTTCAGTTTTTGCAACCATACAGGCAGAAATACTTAGATGCACACATCAAGAGTCTGGGGTCCTACGAAGGGTGATACAAAGTGGGTCAACACAAGTGTGTAATTCACCTCAATTCACCTTAGTTCGGGGGTGGGGGGGGCACTGAAAATAACTAATGGCGGAAGAGACGACCACTCTTCTCACATCTCTGACTCAACAAGAGCTACCTTTCCACCACTTGGGGTGGGACAGGAAATGGAGGATTGTTTTAGATAGTGAAACACATACTGCCGTGCCTCTCAGATCAGCTGTCTGACAGCGAACACCAGGGGCAGAAGATTTTTTTTATGAATTCAATACACCGTAGTATTGATGGCTGAAGGAATTTAGGAGTAATTTTGTAAATATATAACTAATAAGAAAAGGCATGAAGGCAAACATAAACAGAATAAAACAAACCCCACACCATTAAAACACTCCATTTGAATATTTTGTCTGATCAGTAGGTTAAGGTCTTTGTATTCTTTATCTCAAACATCATTGCCATTGGAGAATACACTAGTTTAAGCTTTCATAAAAGCATTCCAACTGAAAAGAGATTTTACTCACCACACAGTATCATAACAAGGAAGCCTAAATCTGTAGCGTGTGTCATCTTCATGCTGTTAGCCTTGATCTGAGCACTTCCTCTCTCTTGCTGAGGCTTATTGTAGCGCGCTGCGCTACTAGGCGACGCCTGTGACATCACATCAAAACTTCTGGGTTTTCCACTCACTTAAACATATAGTTTCACCTGGGGAATCCTTCACAGACTCTTACTTCTCTGTCTCCTCCAGTTTGTGTAATCATGTGTGGCTGATTTGGCCGATTTGGCTGATTTTGTGTGGTCCCTTAGAACACAAAGTGTCTTACACACTGAAAGTGACGAAAGATCTAAGTGTTTTTTCCAGGCTAATTGGTTTGTTTCTCTTAAAGCTTTAAGAGTATAAGAGTAGGCCTAAAGAAGGCTGTAGGCTGCTTTGTCTGTATCGTATTTGGACCCATATGAGAACATCTGTGCCTTTGACCCACTGGTTTAGATATATACCATAGATAGATAGATAGATAGATAAGACAGATACACACTATATTGCCAAAAGTATTGGGTCACCTGCCTTGACCCCCAACTTCAGTCACATTCTATTCTTAATCGGGTTTAATATGACGTCGGTCCACCCTTTATAGCTTCAACTCTTCTGGGAAGGCTTTTCCCAAGGTTTAGTGGTTTATGGGAATTTTTGACCATTCTTCCAGAAGTGCATTTGTGAGGTCATACACTGATGTTGGACGAGGAGACTGGCTCTCAGTCTGCGCTCTAATTCATCTCAAAGGTGCTCTGCTGGGTTAAGGTCAGGACCAGGCCAGTCAAGTTCAGCCACACCAAACAAGTCATCCATGTCTTTATGAACCTTGCTTTGTGCACTGGTGCACAGTCATGTTGGAACAGGAAGTGGCCATCTCCGAGCTGGGCTTGGCCTCGTAGTTCCAGTGAAAGGAACTGTGAATGCCCCAACTTTGTGGGAACAGTTTGGGATGGCCACTTCCTGTTTCAACATGTGCACCAGTGCACAAAACAAGGTCCACAAAGACATGGAAGACAGAGTTTGGTGTGGATGAACTTGACTGGTCTGCACTGAGTCCTGACCTCAACCAAAAAGAACACCTTTGGGATGAATTAAAGCGGAGACTGAGAGCCAGACAGTCTCCTCGACATCAGTGTATCACTTCACCAATGCGCTTCTGAAAGAATGGTCAAAAATGCCCATGAACACTAGCCTGGTCCTAACCATCCCATAATACTACCATTTCATTTCGTATTATGGTCTGGAATTTCTTTGCTCTGAAGCGCTTGCAGGAAGCAGGAAGTAACGCCCAGTTCTGGTTTGAATTGATTGGACAGCTCTCACCCAATCGGCGATAGTTACTCATAACAACATAGCGCAGGCGTTTAACGTCATCGTCACGAGCGCCCTCCCCCTTTCGCCCCCACCAACCCGTCTCTTCGTTTATTGGCTGCTTTCTGGAGGGGGGGCGTTCTGTTACAATTCTACCGAGCAGAATGCTCCACAGAGGAGCACGGCCAGACTCGTAGTGGAGGCAATCCTTGGCCGGAAGTACGTGGATGGCTCGCGAGGCTACATGAACACACTCCTAAACCATGTGGAAAGCATTCCCAGAGGAGTTGAAGCTGTTATAGCGGCAAAGGGTGGACCAATGTCATATTAAGCCCCATGGATTAAAAATAATATGTGACTGAAGTTCATATAGGGGTCAGTCAAGGCAGGTGACCCAATATTTTTGGCACTATAGTGTAGATGATACCTATACAAGTAATGTTTAAAAACATATCTTTACAACTCATCTTTCCTTAATTTAATCCATTTAACTGAGTTGTCCTTCATATGATGAATATTACTGTATACTATTATGAGTGTTAAACTATGGTTATCTTTAATCGGTATACACTTGCTATTAGTTAGTATATTGTTCATATTCACAAGTAGATCTGTAGAACTTAGCCCCCTTCTTTTCAGATTAGAGGAAGCGGTTTTCAATTTCCTCTTATTTTAACATCGCCTACGTAATACAGCAGGGGAAACAAGTGTTGAACGAGTAAATTTTTTTCCAGTTACTATATTTCCGATGGGATCGTCATCCACACACATGCATGCACATAAACACACCCATACACACACACATAAACACATAAACACACACAAACACATGCACCCATGCACATACACACATAAATACACACACACACACACACATACACACACAGTAGACATATGCGCGTACATGCACACACACACACACATTCACACACAGTATAGATATGCACACACGCACGCACATACATACACATACACACACATGCATAAACACACACAAACACATGCACCCATGCACACACACATAAATACACGTACACATAAACACACACAAACACACACACAGTAGACATATGCGCACACTCATTCACATACACACAGTAGATATGCACACATACTCACAAACGCACGCACGCACGCACACACGCTCGCACGCACGCAGATTCAACTTTATGCATGCACACAAACACAAAGTGCACACGAACACACACAAACACACTCATTACAGTAAAACACACGCCCACAGTAGAAATTCAGGCTTGAGCACATATTCATTACATACACAAAAGGTGCAAGAGTAGGTGATGGTGTAGGAGATGGAAACAAATTGACCAGCGTGATTTATTTTGGCTGAGAGAATGTGCAGGACTGAGTGGCGGTCATATTTTGTACCGCTTTACACTACATCTGGTTTCCCCCGCTCTAGTTATAATTCTAAAAGATGTTCTCATCATGGCCATGTTACAGTAAAGGATAGTCACTGTAGGCCCATTGGATATTACTGTAGTGCTGTTTTTCTGGTGAGAGATTTTATACCTTTCAAATCAACACAGTAACGTAACCAACCCCGTCATTGGGTCTATCTGGCCATCCATTGAAGATTTCACCAAAAGTAGAACGCCACCACCATGTCAGCCCTGATGTTCTGCATCTGGATCAGTACCCAGATGGATGATTCTATTTCTCCCCGTCCTGTACTGAGCAGCTATAAGGGTGAGGGACTGTGATCACCTGACAGGCCTAGTCTGTATTGTATGTTTTACTGTTGAAGCTCACCCTTACACTGCCAATCCCTGACAGTTCATATTCCTCTTACCATTCTGTAGTGTTGTGAACATCTGTGGTCATAGTTTCACTGTACAGTATGATGAGTGCAGGAAGAGTGTTCACAACTGAAACTGATGTGGAAAACCATGCAGGCTTTTTTTTTTTACGCAAATGAGTAAGCCTTGTCATACTGATACGACTTTTTACTTTCATTTCACTTCCTGGCAACAACATATGCCTGGACGCTGCCCCTTTAATGAGGTGTCTGTACTCACTTATAAATATGATGAAAGTGTGAGATAAAAATAAATAAGTAAATAAATAATAAATAAAATACCAGACATCTAAGCTGTACCTGATAAATGAAACACTTACTAGTGCACAGCAATGTTGGAACCTTTCTTTTACTGTCTTTGGTTGGAACAGGAAGAGGCCATCCCCAAACCACAAACTTGGGAGTATGGAACAAAATCTCTTGGTTAATGCTGAAGCATTCAGAGTTCCTTTCACTAAAACTAAGGGACCAAGCCCAGCTCAAGTCAGCTTCCTGTTCCAACATGACCGTACTACGCACCAGTGCACAAAGCTAGGTCCGTAAAGGCATGGATGACAGGGTTTGGTCTGGATGAACTTGACTGGCCTGCATAGAGTCCTGACCTCAACCCAACAGAACACCTTTGAATGAATTAGAGTGGATGTGTGGGTGTGTGACCTTACAAATGCGCTATATATAAATGATTACCTCTTTAGGGTTCTTTAAGTTCATAGTTTTTCTTTATACAAGGGCGGCCCGACGCTCAACCTGTAGTAAGCCTATACTGATATACCTATAGCGATTTTCTCTGATGGTAGATCTAGGAGGCCCACGACCATGTTATGATACAGTAACAAAGTTTGTAATATATTGATGCAAAACACTACAATACAATCACAACATAGGTTTATTTGAATTACTGTAAAGTAAAATAATTAGCTATTTAATAGAAAAGAAAAGACAGTCTGATGAAGCATTGTAAAATATTAGGCTACATCCATGGATATTGTAATCTAACTGGTTCAGGCTCCACGCTAATTGGTAACAGTGAATCTCGTTACAGTGTCTTGAAACTTTTACTGTAAAAGAAGGGCAGGTTTATTTACAGTAGCACATGGCACATTAAGGACTGGCTATATAATGCCACCTTGTGGTGACCAGTAAAGCTACCATCATATTGAAGCTGGGTGACTGAAAATAAGTTGAGTAGACATTATTATGTTTTTTGTCCATGTGTGTGAGTGTGTGTGCATTAATCAGTCAAATCATACACAGAAAATCTTGACATCAAACTGGTCCATATAGGCTAAAGGTCAACCCTGCTATTGCCCTGTTGTCACGACTGGAATAATTTCCATCATCGTCGGTATTTTCATTGTCATCAATAATTATTGAAAAACATATTGACAGCCTACCATGCTATTCGATAATCTATTCACAGACATGCATTTCCGGCTATTTTACGCTGGCCAAAGTCCCATTGTAAACTGGAAGTGAAGACATTTCTAGAATATTCTTAGGCTATTTTGGCGTAATCTCTGCATGACCTCTTTAACCAACCAACCCTCTTTCATTTTTTTTATTTTATTATTATTTTTATTTGTTGAATAGAGCGCGCCATCGTGCGCTCGGGGCCTATCCATAGACCACGACAGATGTAGTCGTAACAAACGACTCTATTGTACAGTGTGATTTTAAAGACCCGGTTGGAAAGTGCTCGAAGTCTTGTACATCTCCTCTGACAGGTGCAGAGAGGAGCCTTCTTTACAGCGAGGAATCTGATTGGTTTTCAGCAGAGTGCGGAGATCCGGAAGACACTATTTCAGCAACTGCTCGCTCCACTGCAGTGTCGGAGACAGCGAACGGTTCTCTTAGCAGAGATACATCCCAAATACAGGTAAAACATTTTTTGACCATCATATTGCATTTTCTTTATACAGTTGCATACAAATAGTAACAGACTATATCTGTGATTATTGCCTAAGCAGTTTAGCAGTCGGGTCATTTGACAGTGTGATGATTATCACAGTTTACTATTTTGTTTTGGTTTAATGGAATCTGTTGGAAAATAACTTGCTGGAAACGGTGTGTATCGAATGTAATTTATTTGTACAATGGGTCGGTTTTGAAAGAGTCGAGACGTGTTATGTCTGACAAGCTATCAAGATGCTGTGTTGCACTGCAGTCAGTACAGCCAAATGGCCGGTGCCGGTAGCCGATGACGTTTGGATGTGGGCAGAGCGCAAGCCCTACCGCAGTGAGCGATTTTGTCCTTCAGAAGCGCAGTAGGGGGAGGGAGGGTGCAGGCGTTCATTTCCAGATGGCATGGGATGGGAACATCCCTGACAAATTGCATTATCGCTGGAAACACACGTCGTAACCTACATCTGATGCCCTGGTGTTGATTACAATATTTCAGTGGGCAATACAGCCTCAACTGAATCTGCTCTGTAAAATGATGCATAAGTAATATTTTGACCCTCTTCACCCCGCCCGCTGAGCTTCAGTGTGATAAATATATTATTACCTTAACCTCAGTTAATATTTGATGCTGGCAGACCTAGTGTTAGGTAATTGGATATTTGAAACTAATAAAACAACAGCAGGCTAGACATTCTCATGCAGATTAGAACTGTGTGCACTTGTGTAGCATCATGCATCGTTGGTCTGAGCAATATGTGGACACTGGACAGTGTGTTTTCTGCTGTGCTTGGATATAGTTGCCACGACCCACAACTAAACAGTTGAGGGAAAATAAACATGCTATGTGATGTGATGTCTAAAGCACTGTAGTGGAAGATATCTTAAACTCTGTACTTTGTAATTCCTATCAATTTCTAAAACTTTCCAATATCTTCTTCTTGGAACAGAAACCATGTCCAAGGGAACTGCAGTAGGCATTGATCTTGGGACCACATACTCCTGTGTGGGGGTTTTCCAACATGGCAAAGTTGAAATCATTGCCAACGACCAGGGCAACAGGACCACCCCCAGTTATGTTGCCTTCACTGATTCGGAGCGTCTCATTGGAGATGCTGCAAAGAACCAGGTGGCCATGAACCCCACAAACACAGTCTTTGGTAAGAGTGATGTTATACTTTATATTGTCAATTAGAGTCACAAGATTTAGTTTTTACTTACAACAAGAAAGCTTTCATTGACTTACTATTTCACATTAATGAATTTCTTTCTCTGCATGTCCATTTCTCCCTCAGATGCCAAGCGTTTGATTGGCAGGAGGTTTGAAGATACAGTTGTCCAGTCTGACATGAAGCACTGGCCCTTCACCGTCATCAGCGACAGCAGCCGTCCCAAGGTTCAGGTGGACTACAAGGGCGAGACGAAGAGCTTCTACCCTGAGGAGATCTCCTCCATGGTCTTGGTCAAGATGAAGGAGATTGCTGAAGCCTACTTGGGAAAAGTGAGTCGTGGGGTGACCACATCATCACAAATGTAGCAAGCATACCAGTGTTTCCTTCCTACCACTCAAACCTTGTCTTATTTCTGACTGTCCAAACTTGTTGTTGTTTTGCAGTCAGTGTCCAATGCTGTCATAACGGTCCCAGCCTACTTCAATGACTCGCAGCGTCAGGCTACCAAGGATGCCGGAACAATCTCGGGCCTCAACGTTCTCCGTATCATCAATGAACCCACAGCTGCTGCCATTGCTTATGGACTCGACAAGAAGGTGACATTCTTGTTTGTCACAATTCTGAGAAGTTAATTACATTTGGAAAAAAATCCTTTTTTTAGCCATCATTACATCGCAATAGCTATTGTGAATATAAATACTCTTGCATAAGCAATTTGTATCTCAGGGTGAATTAACTCATTTAATTAGATTAGCAATTAGATTTCCTAAGAAACTGGCAGCCCTCTGTGGCAATTACTTTGTGTCAGCAGTACACATTGAAGGGAAAAAAGGATGCCTACACTGATTGAAATGCAGATTGCCTCCAATGGGCATGTACTTACATAGTATCTTTACTTATTTTAGACAGATGCTTCTTTCGTGTGATTGCTTTAGAGGATAATATGATCAAAATATTCTGAATTTGCATCAGGTTGGTGCTGAAAGGAATGTCCTCATCTTCGATCTTGGTGGTGGCACTTTTGACGTGTCCATTCTGACCATTGAAGACGGAATTTTTGAAGTCAAATCTACAGCTGGAGACACTCACTTGGGCGGCGAGGACTTTGACAACCGCATGGTCAACCACTTCATTGCAGAGTTCAAGCGTAAATACAAGAAGGACATCAGCGACAACAAGAGAGCCGTCCGCCGTCTCCGCACCGCCTGTGAGAGAGCTAAGCGCACCCTGTCATCAAGCACTCAGGCCAGCATTGAAATCGACTCCCTGTATGAGGGCATCGACTTCTACACTTCCATCACCAGAGCTCGTTTCGAGGAGCTCAACGCTGACCTCTTCCGTGGCACTTTGGACCCAGTTGAGAAGTCCCTCCGTGACGCCAAAATGGACAAGTCCGCGATCCACGACATCGTTCTTGTCGGTGGTTCCACCCGTATCCCCAAGATCCAGAAACTTCTGCAAGATTTCTTCAACGGCAAGGAACTCAACAAGAGCATCAACCCCGACGAGGCTGTTGCTTACGGCGCTGGTAAGTATGTTATCTATACTAGGCATAGTTTAGTTAGTAGCAGTAACGCTGTGATGAAGTTGTTGTCCAGCCATTCGCAGTTTCCTCCAGAGATACAAATCGATGATGGCACAATGACCTTCCTTGGATGTCTGAGCGAGAATCTGCTGCTCTTGTCCTAATACCTTAGTGGTGGGCTGGGTTGATAACACGTTTGCGTCTTTCCTTTTCAGCTGTCCAGGCTGCCATCCTCTCTGGTGACAAATCAGAGAATGTCCAGGACCTGCTGCTTCTGGACGTCACTCCCCTGTCTCTGGGTATCGAGACGGCTGGTGGCGTCATGACTGTGCTGATCAAGCGCAACACCACCATTCCAACCAAGCAGACCCAGACCTTCACCACTTACTCCGATAACCAGCCTGGTGTGCTCATTCAGGTCAGTGGAAATAGAGGATGCTGAATATATACACTCTTGGAAAAAAAAGGTGTTAAATAGATTGTGTTGCTTCATCTAAGGCACCCCTAAATGATTCTTTAAATCATTTTGAAGAGTTTATTAAAGGAACCCCTAAGGGTTCTTTAAAGCCTGCATGATTCTATATAGCACCCCAAGAACCCTTTTTTTAAAGTATTTATATGTTCTGCCATTCTTTAAAGAGGAACTATGCAGGATTGGCGATTTCATCTCTGGTTTCGGTTTCGTTTTTCGTTTTCGCTCGTTTTATGCTTGCATTTTCTCTGCAGAGCTTCCCCGACAGCTTTAGCGTGTATATTTATACATGTATAGGCTATATTTAAACATATAAATTGCAAGCGTGGTTCTTCGTCTCAGACTTCCAGATGTAAACAAGGAGCGATCGTCTCCTGCAGAAAGTTGCATAGGGTCTCTTTAATGTCAATAATTCATACCAGAGGCTCTAATATCAAAGGTTGTGTTTTGACCTTACCTAGCTGTCAGACTATATGATGTCAGCTACTCATGAATCATCTTTGTCATCTTCACAGGTGTACGAGGGTGAGCGTGCCATGACCAAGGACAACAACCTGCTGGGCAAGTTCGAGCTGACCGGTATCCCTCCAGCTCCCCGTGGTGTTCCTCAGATTGAGGTGACCTTTGACATCGATGCCAACGGCATCATGAACGTCTCTGCTGTTGACAAGAGCACTGGCAAGGAAAACAAGATCACCATCACCAATGACAAAGGTGACTTTTCTATTTCTTCATGCTGTAGTAGCTTGTGAGTGTGTGTGCGTGCGTGCGTGCGTGAGTGCATGTGTGCGTGCGACGTGCGTGCGTGCGTGCGTGTGTGTGTTTGTGTTTGTGCTATGTCTTGTAAAACACTCTGCAATGCTGACTTGATTCTTTATATGGAATGGCCTTATACCTCTATTCCTCGACTTGCCGCTAAACCTACTATGTCAACGTCTGATCAGGTCGCCTCAGCAAGGAGGACATCGAGCGCATGGTCCAGGAAGCTGAAAAATACAAGGTGGAGGATGATGTCCAGCGCGACAAGGTGTCCTCTAAAAACTCCCTGGAGTCGTACGCCTTCAACATGAAGTCCACCGTGGAGGACGAGAAGCTGCAGGGCAAGATCAGCGACGAGGACAAGCAGAAGATTCTTGAAAAGTGCAATGAAGTCATCAGCTGGCTTGACAAGAACCAGGTAAGCAGTGCCGTTATCCAGTGAGCTTTTTTCAATGTTTTCAATTATCCGGCTTAGGGTAAGTAGCACACTTTTGATCTTTAACCTTTAACCTTTCAACCCTACCAGACCGCCGAGAGGGATGAGTACGAGCATCAACAACAGGAGCTGGAGAAGGTGTGCAACCCCATCATCACCAAGCTGTACCAGAGCGCCGGTGGAATGCCAGGAGGGATGCCCGGTGGAATGCCCGGCGGCTTCCCTGGAGCTGGTGCCGCGCCAGGCGGTGGTGGATCCTCCGGACCAACCATTGAGGAGGTCGACTAAACAGAGAAGACCGATACTCCACTCCGTATCCCAAAACACTTTAAGAGTATATCCCGTGTCTGATAAATACTTTAAAACGTCATGCCATGTTGGAAGTGACTTTAATACTGTGCACACACACACTGGGCCTAACTGAGTCCTAGACAATTAAAAATCTGCCCCAACAACATAGATTTGAGTCTGTTTTGTGTTTATCAAAACAAAAGCATGTAGTGTGGATATTCATTCAGATCTGTTTTAGCATAACATACTTAACATACAGTACTTCTCTACTAATCTCTAAACTGCCTCAGTCATAACCACAGATGTTTACACCGCATCCACTTTTTCTAGTCCTTGCTAACTACTAAATGCAGTTGAATATTTTAGTAACAGATAAGTAATAACCAAGTAGTGTGATAGTGTGACATTGAATAAAGTATGGGGCTGATTATGTTACTGCACAATATATCATATTGCAAGTGCACATCATTAATTGGTGTGTTACTCACTATGGTGTGCATGTAATGTACTCTCTGCTACATTATTAATGAAAACATTTTACTGATTAGTCACAACTTTTATGATGGATACATTTCCATTGCCATATTAAAGGTTTTAAACGGTCTAGTCTAGCTAACTGATGTCTCAACCTTACCCAAAACTGTATATCCTGCATCCCAAGTTCTACATGAACATCATTATGGTAACTATATAGACCAACATGTCTAACTATGCCCGTATCAATTTAAATGGTCACCTTGTTGTATCTTGGAGACAGACAGCCAAAACTCCACAGGCCTGCAATGTCAAAGCTGTCCTCTGGGTGTCAGACTATTCTCATTGCATGTCAATGGTAGCCTATATTGCTGTATGTTGACGTTTCTTGTCTATCTGTGCGGAAAAGTTTGATATGACTGTGTGCTGTTACTTTGCGAGCGCAGTAAGACACCAGGACTTAAAACACCTTAACAAAACATTTATTGAAAACACAATTGCCTACAGTTCAGCACGATGAATAAAGCAAAATCAAATCTATATGACATCAGTCTGCCTAAAGCCATACTACGCCAAACTGTCGGTCACTGACCGGGTAGTGACAAGTTCAAGGCATGAATCCCACTTCACTTTACAATCCACATAGAGGTCCAAAATGGCTGTTCGTCGTTGTGCTGTGCTCCATACCTCTTTGGTCCTGTTCATAGAGTGCGTCAAATGGGCCTGCCGAATTGCTACGATTTCACTAAAGAGTTTGAGCTAACGAAAATGAACTTACACAATTTTCAAATCACACTAAACGTTTTTCAACCCATAACAGCGCTGTAGGAAATGCTCTTTATAAGAGACTGACAACGAATGTTTTCTCTCAGAGGCGCTGGGCTTTCGTGCCCACGGTAGGCTACTTGGGATCATTTGCTTTTTGCTGGTTTCTCCGTTTTCTTAGGCAAAAGCACGGCCTGAATATTTGGCAGTACTCCTCCTTGAGCAATGGTCACACCACCAAGGAGTTTGTTAAGTTCTTCGTCGTTGCGCACAGCTAGTTGCAGGTGGCGCGGAATGATCCTTGTTTTCTTGTTGTCTCTGGCGGCGTTGCCGGCCAATTCCAGGATCTCAGCTGTCAGATATTCCAGTACAGCTGCCAAGTATACTGGAGCTCCAGCGCCAACGCGTTCGGCGTAGTTACCCTTGCGAAGAAGTCTGTGGACTCGTCCTACAGGGAACTGTAAACCGGCTCTTGACGACCGTGATTTAGCCTTGGCGCGCGCTTTCCCTCCTGTCTTGCCTCTCCCGGACATTGCTGTTACTGTAATCTACCGTTATTTTTCGATCAAGCAGGATATATTTCCACCCAGACTCTCCACAGCCATTCAACAATGATGTAAACTGGGATTGGTATATATACCGCTAGGTTTTCTCTGATTGGTCATTTTGTATTGCACAGTTTTCACCAATAATAGAATGTTACGCATATGACGTTTAAAGCCATGGCCAATGGCAAAGCATATTTTGTTTAGCTAAATTAAAATTATAGCACTATAAATATTTAGTGTGGCATATACAGAGGCTGAGCTTCGGTTTGTGTTGAATTCGACGAAGTTAAAGCTATGCCAGATCCAGCAAAGTCTGCACCTGCCCCAAAAAAGGGATCCAAAAAGGCCGTTAACAAGACACAGAAGAAAGGAGATAAAAAGCGCCGCAAAACAAGGAAAGAGAGCTATGCAATATATGTGTATAAAGTCTTAAAGCAGGTCCATCCAGATACCGGCATCTCCTCCAAAGCAATGGGCATTATGAATTCGTTTGTAAATGACATCTTCGAGCGCATCGCTGGCGAAGCGTCACGTCTTGCCCACTACAACAAGCGCTCGACAATCACATCCCGAGAAATTCAGACTGCGGTGCGCTTGCTTCTACCCGGGGAGTTGGCCAAGCACGCCGTCTCTGAAGGCACCAAAGCCGTGACGAAGTACACAAGCTCCAAGTGAAACAGCCAAAGACAAGGAGTTCAAGATACGTATACATTATTTTCTGCAGGAAGATTTGAGCTTTATCGACTAACTGTTGCCACAGTCACAATTCCATCAAAATGGTTCAGAGCGCGCTATTACCGGTGCAAATTTGATGTTAATGTAGACTAGTCTAAAAACTCACGGCTATATGTGATTTATTTGGTGTTGTTACCTGGCTTAGGCTACTCTCTTCCTGCAAACGGACAAAAAGCGTTATATAATTGCAGTAGCTTCTAATGCATGTGTCAAATCATTTGCAGCCAATATACACATCATGTGTAGTGTCCCGCTTCGGAGAAGCCGCTCCCTCTTCAAAGAGTAAGCCAGTGTTACCTTGATGCAAATTGTGACAGGTGTCATCTGCCAGTAGACTGCTTGGCAACAGAACATTTCATCCACTGTGGAATAATTCTTCTTCAAAAATCATGTCGTGTTGTACAACCCGAGTTGGCGTTTGAATAAACTGCATATCTACATCCTTTTCATTTTAACTCAGTTATGAAGGGGACACATGCACACACTACTACAACACGCATGCATTTTTCTGCTTATTTAGTAGTCTTACAGAGTCGACTGCATACAGAGTCAAGGCTACCTGTGATCTGATTGTGGATATGTTTCTACACTCGATGCCTGAAATCAGGGCACTTGTAGTACTTAACAAAAAGAAGTTGTTCCCTGTGATGTTTAAAGAAGGTAGTGTTACTAAAAGATACAATACAGGGACAAGGCTTAATCATGTATTAGTAGACTATTAAAGTACTCCCTACCCTCAGGTGATGAAAACAAAACCAAATGGAACATTCCAATCGGATGCAGAAACAGTATCAAAGTTTCACATTGTGTGCGCAATTTCAGCATTAAATCTGACCTGAAAATCTGAATAAAAGAGGATATTTAATCAGAGGTAATTATGGAAAGTTATCCAACTTCCACATTTATTTGTTCAAAAGTCTTATCTTCATAAGTGTGTCAACATATCATTACAGAGAGGTCCTAAGCCTCTGAAATGTATCAAGTAAAAACGTGTGTTGCTGCAGGCCTTCTGATACCCTCATGCCGATTAACCCTCATGCTGTCCTTGCAAGCAATGTTTAACATCATAAAATATATGGTTCACTTTTTTGTTTTGCTTGATGTTTCATGACTTTTCCTCATTTGAAGGGTAAAACAGAGTAAACATGAAATTTGCACAAAAATATGTCCTGTACAAAAAAATGTTACATTGGTGTTCTTGGGGTCAATTTGACCCCATTTTTATGAAACCTGAGGTAAATGAATATTTGACACATTATGGATATTATTATTGGAATAGTATGAGAACATGTAGTTATTATCATTATTACACAGCTACATATTACATATAGGCCTAAGTTATTTTGGCAGGTCTGGAAAAAGTCAAAAAAGTCAGCCTTTGGGCTGTTGACACTGGATGGGCAATATTGCCAGCCAGGGTGCCAGGGATCATAAAGGGGGGGTGAGATTGTTTTGTAAGGCTTTTGATGGTGGTTATTACACTCTTATTAAGTACCTACCACAAAAAAACTGGGTAACAATATGAATTATAATCATATTTTGAGAGTTTATAGCTGGGCTCAATTGACCCTAAGGACAACGAATGTCGGTAAGATTTGAGGACAACATTAGGGTTAGCTATCCATCAAAACTGAATTAAACACAAGGCACCACATGCATAAATATTTGTTTATTGATGTAAGTGTAGTCTTCTTTCTTACTTTAGTAAAGAAAATGAAAAACAGAGCCATGAGGAGTTCAGTCCCACTGAACGACCATATCTTGCGTGCCAGATCCATGAACAGTTACGAGTGATGGAATATCACTGGTGTGATACAGCCGCACAGAACCATACAGCAGGGGCTTGTGAGATGACACACAGTCTATTGTTTAAGCCCATGTTGTGAGGTGTCCTCAGTGCTTGAGTGGTGACGTGAGAGCAGTTGGTGCAGAAGTGATTCCATTCTTAATACGGAATGGAGGTGTCGTTGGACAGATCTGTTTTCCAGATGAAGACCCTACGCCTAGGCCCTAGAGATAAGCTTATAGGATGTGCTTGAACATAAACGGCATAGTGTTTCATCTACATGTCACTAATGTAGCGTCTAATTGTCCTGGGTGGCTTAGATTCATTGGATTCTTTACCAGTATTATATTAGCGCCATAATATGTGGTTTCCTTGCAAGTATCAATTAGACAGTGAAACATAAAGATATAGTGTAGCAGGGGGGAAAAGATCAAAATGTCCATGACTATATTGAAACACTTTGTTCTTCATGAGGAAACGTTCATGTGGAATAAGGTAAACCTATACCTAAGGTGTTTTTCAAACAAGCAAACACAGACTTGAGAATGAGAATTTGAGAGAAAGTGAGAATTGAATTGTGTCATTTATGGCATTCATACATACTCCATGTCAGTCTTAATAAAGCCGGTTGTTAGCCTCTGCATCTACAAACAAGAATGATCTGATTTCCTACCAAAGTGAAAAACATCATAGGCCTACCCATAATATGATCTGATCTCATATTGACATCTAGGTAAAAAGGGGGAAAAACAGCCAACTAAATCCAAACCCAAGGGCAAAACAGTCACTTCCAGACATATCAGATGCAGCTAAGCAGCATATAGCATTTCTGATAAATCCACTCAAGTTGCTCTCTTGGCTCCACACAGCCCCCCACCCTCCCGTAAAGCTGAGTGTGGTTTCCGGAGATCCTTTTGACACCTTTCATCAGAAAGGAGGCCGGTATAAATAGGTGGGGTCCTCACACCACATCAGGCAAAGACAGAGAAGAGGAGCAGGTGCCGAAGGCACACTAGACAAGGTACAATTCTTCTGTCAAATATATCAACTTAAAACAGGAATGTCATAAAATGGGATTTTTTTTGTTAGTTTTTTTTGTTATTTGTTTAGATACATTTGCACTAACTTAGTTGAATTGGTCAAACAGTTGAATTTAAACTTTTCACAACATCAATCCTGGACTTTCATGTTCCATGCTTTTTTCCATGTTATGAATTTGTTTATTACTGGGTTACAAGCTTTGTTTCGAATCATGATCTCAGGAATGTGTTACGAAGTTTTATTTGTAGTAGATCAAACAACCATGAAGTTGTAGTCGAAATATTTAGAACATTTGAATGACATGTTATTATGGAACCACTTCATCATGACCTGTAACACTTATAACATGTTCTAACTCATATGAAAACAGTGAAAGCAGTGTTTTTAAAGATTTCCACATGGAATGAGGTCAAGGTGAGATTATGTCTGTGGTGGCGGGTTTTCCCTTGCAGCGAGAGGACAATGTGGCTGTCCCTGCTTGTGTATCAGCTTGCCTTGCTCGTCCAGCACGGAGAGGCCCAGCACATATGCAACACCCAGCCCACGTTCCGAGAGCCAGGTCAGTGGAAGAGTTCGCTGTCGCGCCACCACCGTCGCGCCGTTCCTTTCCCACTATACTGTGCGAGCAGGCAGCTCACCTTTCCTCTGCCTCACACCTGAGAAAGCACAGCTGGAACCACCCAGCAACATGAGTCCATGGTCTTATGCATTTCTGCCTTAAGGGCATAAATGATCACTTGTGCCCTAGAAACGCCTGACACGCAGTTAGTGAGTGAAACCTAGTTCACCTATAGTCATGTGTGCATTAATGTAGTTTTTTCTCGACAATCTAACTTTTGAATCAATAACACCCAAGGAAGTTTCATGCTCCTAAATATGGGAATACCATGTCTCCCTTCTTAATCACATACTGAAAGTTGCTTGGAATAATGTGTTTGCTACTGATAATATATGTGCATAAATATGTAAATATTTGCTGTAAACTGCAAGTTAATATGAATGTTCATGTGAACAAATGTGAACAAATATGTTAAAAAGATTCATTAGTGTAATTGTTTATATTTACCACTGTGCTTGTTTGTTACTTTCTGCAGCGAACTCTGATATCTCTGTAGTGTGTGGTACTGAGAGGATGGAGCTCCAGATCCTGCTCTGTCCCGTGTACTATGGAGGATACAATGAGTCTCTGATGGTGCTCAACGCTCAGTACAGCAACCCCCTCTGCCATGGCACCCCGGATCTAAACGCAGACCCTCCTGTGCTGAAGTTCAACTTCTCCATCACCAACCAGGCTGTGTCTCAGTGCTCCAACACACTCACGGTAACACACAGAGAGAAGTGGTACATTATCGTTATCTTTCAGTGTTTTCACACATGGTCCCTCAGTGAATCAGAACTCTTTTTTTTGTGCATATTTGAACACTCCAATTAGGTCGTTTTAATCCTTCCCTTTCTCACATCTCATCCTCTAGCTGTCTGTTTGTCTCCCTCCTCCCCTCCTTTCCTCCATCCCTCCATCCCTTCCTCCCTCTGACTTGTTCTCCCTCTCTCCCTCTCTCCCTCTCTCCCTGTCTTACCTCCTATGGACTGTGCATGGCATGCAGTGAAATCACAACCCAAATGTCCTTTTTTGACAGATGATGTTCCTGACAAATGTTCTCTAATCTCACAGATTACTCAAGAGGTGGGTTCCGGAGTGTTCTCAGATTACTCCAACATTCAGTTCGTCAACATCTCAGGGATTATCAACTCTCTGGACCCCAGCGCCGGCACCATTACCTACCGCAAAGAGATGATGTATCTTTTCTCCTGCCGCTACCCCCTGCAGTACCTGGTGAACAACACAGAAATGAGTGTGTGAGTTTGTCGGTTTTTATTTTCTGTCACTTATGGGAACTAATAAAGAAAAATAAGCAATATTTGTAACTCTATGGGATTTATTGATAATGAAAATGGCTTTTTTTGTTGTTGTTGCTCTGTTCGCATAAGCGGAACCATGACAAATGTCAGTCGTTATCCCAGCAGATATCAGTTCTGCTCAAGGTTCAGAAAATGGAGGAAAAACTGATGCAACTCTTGCACTTGCACTGCAGAGATGCAGGTTCTCTCTTTTTCCCCAGAACTTTTCAGCTCATGTATATCCGGGGGGCTAACAACCGATAAACTTTAAAACCATTCTCCATCACAGTAAATGAACACGAGTCCTCAGGACTTAATGAATAAACTTGTCAGGATACAATGCCCAATCAAAAGTCCTAGCTTATTTTTTGCCACAGATCGGGTGTGAGCCTGGCAATCAAGGACAACAATGGGAGTTTCATCAGTACTCTAAGCATGCACCTGTTCCAGGTAGGACCACAGATCACATGCATATACAACACTTCTATTCATACTGCATATAAAGGCCTACTGTGTGTACTGTAGTGTACTTATGAGTAACTCACACATGAACTATTTATGATTCAAAGGATGCCGCATACTCAGCCCAGCTCCAGGTCCCAGACGGAGGCCTGACACTGAAAACACGAATCTTTGTGGAAGTCAAGGCTACAAATCTCACTGAAAGGTACTAGATATGACACCTTTGTCACGTTAAGGATATATCTTACAGATAGGTAGATATGACACCTCTGTCCAAGTTAAGGATACATACAGTGGGGAGAATAAGTATTTGAACCCATTCTAAAGTTGACTTAAAAGAGGAATCTAAAATCATCTTTTGGCAATTGATCTTAATGCCTTAATTAAAAAAGATGAGTATTTTTGCCAGTTTTGATCTTGTGATTTAGTTGCCTCATTAAGATGATGGCGGGCGTGAACACAATACTGCTTGGATCATAGGACCATAATTGAGGACATGATGATTGAGGACACTGGATCAACTGCAATCTTTTCCTAGGTTTAACGTGCTGCTGGATCGATGCTATGCCACAACTAGCCCTTATCCAGTCAACAGCACTTACTATGACCTCTTTGTTGGGTGAGTTGTTGGGTGAAATCCTAACTCCTGATCCTAAATCCTACTTTAATTGTAGAATAATCAGAGAGACGTAAGATGTGACTAGAGCCAATTCCATATTTTACAGTCTCTAAGTCTCTGCTTGTAGGTGTACTCGCGATGGACAGACAGTGATAGGACAGAACGGTGACACGCAGGAAGCACAGTTCTCCTTCGAGGCCTTCCGTTTTGTGGAGCATAAGAACAAGACGGTCTCGACCTTCTACTTGCACTGTGAGACTAGACTCTGTGAGAAGACCTACTGCAGCTCTTTGCAGCAGGTATGGTAACTCCTGAATGGTGACTGCAACACCTAACCTGATTTAGAATATGGTGGCTCTACTGCTATGAATGAGATCCCATTTTTCCCAACGTGTGGCCGCAGCATTAGAATTGGTTCAGTTTTGTGAATTTTAATAGAATTGTTTATCATGAGTGGACATATGCTGTTATTTATTGTAATTCTATTTGATTATTGGGCTCTGGAGATATAGCACCTTGCTCTACTAGTTAAGATAAAAAGGAACACAGCAATGAGAAGCTGAGGTTTTGAATGAAGGCTTTAATGCCTACTGTATAGCCTCCCTGATATCCAGGCAGGGCCCCATGACCTGTCCTCCTCTCTCGCCTCTCAGAACTGTTCGAGCAACTCGAGGAGGAAGAGGGAGGTCATGTCAGATCAGGGCACCTCAGTGAGCGACACAGCTACGGTGACCTCTGGCCCCATCGTCACTAAACTCAACACCGGTAAGACGGATAATTATTATTCGACTATGCAAGTATCAATTCTAATTTACTTTTATAGTATTTGCATGCACCAAACTGTCTCAACAGCCGATGAAGTTAAATAGTTAATCTATTTTTGCTTCAGCTAACAGTGAAAATGCATGCATCAAACCACTACATGGCGTTAAGTCCCAAGTGATGACAGGATTGACATCATAGTAGATGAGAAACAGCAGATTAATGACACCATTTTAAGCCTTGATGAGCATTTAGATAAACAAAAGATCTACATTAGTACACTAAACCCATGTTTACAAACAATAACGTTTGATTTTTCTCTTTCAGACGAAGTGGCTACAGGACACGTGTCTGAAGGTATTTATAATTTACATTCATGAAGTATTTAAGCAAAGATTGTATGATTGAGCCATTGAACAGTAAAGCTATATAGCCTCAAATGATGACTATTATGTTTGGGATTTTGGATCACTAAATATACCCATTTATGTTTTGGAGTGATGGGTGAAAAAGCCAGTGATATATTTTTGTGTCTATTATTCAGATTCTGATCCCGGCCATCAGGAGAGCCCAGTGCTGGGAATTGCCGTAGCAGCAGCGGTGATTGCGATCATGTGTATGGCCACGTTGGGAGCTGTTTTCTACTGGGTCCGTCTCGCTAAGAGGAGCAAGGACAACCTGCTGCCTCTGAGGGCCAACAAAGGGGGCTGAAGAGACCATCTACAGAAACAACAGGACTCTGACTGGACATCCAACAACATTCATCCAGCTCGCTGCCAAAGACTCAGCTCTGCATGGGGTTAAAACACTGATAAAGGTCAAGGAACAACGCCACGTATATATGGCGATCATATATAATAAACATATACAAGCATTTTTCTGTGCTGAATCAAATACAATGCATGCCATTCTCCTGCATGGACACTTTCTCTTCTGCTCTTGAGGTTTATTGGGACGATACACTGGTTGTATTTATGAAATGCATGTCTTATTTTTCTACGATCACACTTTAAGGAAAGAAATCATCTTCAAATTGTATTTTTAAAAGTTCATATATCACAGTAATTCATTATTTTGCTCAGGTGGCATTGGAAAAACATCAAAAGCTTGAGGGTAGGGGTATACAGTACTTAATTTTCTACATATTGCTCTATTTTCTACATTATAGTAAAAATATTGTTTTTATTAAAATATAAGGGAATCATTATGTTGTCTAGAATTTCTTTGTTTTCTGAATTGATGATGGTAATCTCTCCAGGTTTTGCTACAAGACAGATTGAGATTTCAATATCAAATCAATCATTGCATGGTATGTGGAGTGTTTGCTGTAAGGATTCGGTTCTGGGGCTTAATGCATACATTAAGTTTATTTCACCAATAGTTACATCCCTTGAGAATCGAGAGAAAATTGAGAGTGTCAAGAAAACAAAATAATTTTCTTTAAAAAAAACTTTATTAACAATTCAGAAAAAAAAAAAAAAAATGAAATGATCTCCCTTTCCCAGCCCAACACGGATCCCCCCCTCCACAGAAGTATACTCATGTAATGCAAACAGACGAAAAGGGCAAGTTATGAACGAGTTAGGGTTTCTGTGTTTGATGTGGCACAAGTGCTTTCTGAAAAGAAAAAAAAAGAACTGATCTAGTGCAGGCAAACGGTTCTATCATGGGAACAGTAGAACCAAAAGCAGCAAAAACAAACATCAAAACAAAACAAAACAAAAACAGATTGCAGTGCTTTGTGTGGTGAGAAGCAGTCAATGAGACAATGCAAAGAAGAGTGCAGATTGCACATATCGTGAGACTATTTCCATGTACTTAATGTTGCAAAAATACTCATTTACTCATCAACACCATACGCAGAGAGGTAAGTAGACCAAAGAGCAAGGTAGATAGAAAGTACATGTCCTGCAGCAGTCCATAGAACATAATAAAAATGGTATTCTGGTGTTCTCCCAAATTACACATAATTCACAGAACAAGCTCATTTTAAATTAGGCATGACTGGTTAAAACCATGCTTTAGATAGTTAAGTATATTTTTATATATATAGATCTATTTATATATATATATATATAAAAACACATCCACACTGTACACTGAAGATCCAACTTAGCAACACTCAGTGGCTTGTGTCCAAATTAATTGTATAACCTTGCTTGTAATTCCAGTTTATAAAAATGGACTGACATGTTAGGATCTTACATATTCAGCATGCACAGCATTCATGTCAATGCAGATAGATGGCTAAAGAGGAACCAAAGGAAAGTGAACAACTTTCTAAATGGAACCATTTTTTTTTAAATAGACTGAACCCATGACTACCTCTTGTTACAAGCAAGGGCTCCACATTCTTTTTCTGTCCAGTTGTGGAACTGTTCTTGTGTGTGCTGAACATTCAGAGTTGTGTTGGTGACAGAGGAGGGGGTGCGGCGGGGTGAAGATGGGCGAGGGTGCTGGGGTTGGGGTAGGGCTCTCCGGCTGTTCACAAACTTTGTGAAAGATAAAGGGGACCAAGAAATCTATGACCCCTCAACGGCAGGTTAAGTCTAGGGAGGCGGATGGGGCCCAGACCTGGCCCTGACGGGGCTCAGAGGGGAGGCTGGTTCAGGCCACTACAGGGCCAGGTCCGCTCCTGCCGTGTTGACTGCCATCTCAGATGGCGCTGAAAAATGTACACCTCAAACAGTGTCCGATCTGACCCAACCTTCTGCTTAACGCGCAAAAAAAAAAAAAAAAATATTGAAAGTTGACGGGCTGACAAAGAAAACCTGAACCATTACACAAGTCAATAAATACAAGGAGATACTTTAGTTCCAGTTGTTATAACTCATCTGTTTTATGATTTGAATTGCTGTCTTCTGGTTGATCTGAAAATGAAAGAGGAAACAAATCTGTCAGTAATCATAGGTAGCAGTTAAAAAGATCAATTTTACTTTCTGCCTGCATGCAAAGGCCATGTTCTCCTTGATTCTTGTAAGACAAGAATCCAGCAAGGTTTGTGCTTTCCAAAGGATCATTGTGCTGTGACCATCTTCACCAGTAGAGCACTTAATGGCTGGGGCACAACAAAGCATTTGGGAAAGGCAGCCCAAGACAGCATGTGTGAATGCACGCGGATGCTCATTCAATAAGAGTGTCAAAGCGTTTGGTCACGTTACCTTTGCGTAACTGTAAAGTAGTATGGAGATGTGTGTTACAACTGTTCCAAATCTCTCCTGCTGTGCAAAACTTTCTCTAAAGAAGTGAGATAAAGTAAAAAATGCTAAGACACTAACTTCTCCATCAGCCAATTGATCAAAAGGGTTTCCCCTCTGATTAACTGCCCCCCACTGCCTGCACCATGTCCCATGATCATGCGGTTCCCAATCACCAGAAGTAGCATAAATACAGCGTCAGCACAGGATTACCAACCAGGGTGCTCCTTCTTTTCCCAAATATAGGAATTCGTTATGTATGCATTGCTATGAGAAAATACTTCATGTCAGGTCTGGAAGCACCCAGCCAATGATTTTACTCTGCTGCTTAAAGGTTGTATCAGCGATCATGGGTGACACCACTTCTGTTGGGTGTTTGAAGCAAGATCCCAAACATCCTTCCATGTTTCATGCATCATGAAAAAAAAAAGCGACAGACACACGATACTCTGATCGACTTTAAACCTCAATGATGGCTGATTCCGCTGGGTAAGTCAATATAGTTGTTTTTTATACAATTTTATAAACAAGTAAATATAACAGCGCTACTCCTTCACAATTTTATAACCAAGTAAATATAATAGCCCCACTCCTCCTCCTCCTCCTCCTCTTGGGAATTGATTCAGCCATTAATCCACTTGTTCGTTGACAGCTCCAGATAATGGCACTGCCCTCCTTTAGCTCCAACTTCACGTGCAGCCGTGCACGAGCGCAAAAAACCCCACAACACCCACCCGGCCACCCCCCATGTCTGTGATTGCTTGGAACACTATTTGTTTTGGTTTGGAGTGCTGATAGCACCAATTGTTTTCTTCATGTGCAGATCTCGGAGCCTACAGAGGCGCATTTTTTTTTATTTTTTTTTTATGGCCTTCTTATGGGGCGGGCAGCTAGCGGATTGTGAGCAAAGATCAGATGAATGAGGCAATTTATGCATTGCTGATACAACCTTTAAAGTAGCAGTGAAAGGTATGGTCCTTCACCAATACCACTGATCAACCATTTTGAACAGCTGCAATTACAGGCAATCTAATTGTGCTCATCTGGCCTTCCTAAGTCATGGTTCATGGTCTGTATTGTTCAGCATCCCATGAACTTTCTAGTTTAAAGTCTTCAAAGATAAGTGGCAACAAAAAAGCCTGCATATTACCAGCTATCAAATGTTGATATGAACTGTACATGTACTTACATATGTGTCCAAACTGCAAGTACACGTTGTTCACATTGTGTAACAACAGAGGGTCAATGCCTTGTTAGGTATGGACACTCAATATGGAACACACTGAAAAGTGTAACTCCGGACTAAAAGCAACCTAACTTATGAAGACGCCTTTTATAGTTATTGCACGTCTCCATGATCTGACAATATGTTTCGCCAGGTACTAGGTTAATTGGATCATGGCATACATGCCACACGATTTCCAGCGCTACACAGAGGAGCGCTACACAGAGGCCCATGTGCTACAGTAAAGCAAACGTTTTTCAGTCCTTGAACAGTCATGCCCGAACCGTATGGGACAAACACGGAATGGCCACAGAACTTTCGCAAAGACAAGCTTCCATTTGCTACGCCAGCAGCTTGTTTTTTCTGTATGTGTGCGAGCAGTATGTACTGTATATGCGCTCCACTTCCGTTGTCGATTGAATGGGAAAGGCATTCGGTGCCAAAGGCTAAAAGTTAACCCAGCTACAACTTGTAAGGTATCACCACCCATATCAAGTTAATGTTAATGTAGTTAAGGCTACAGATTGTTGTCTACATACATTCTTAAAATGTTTCTTGTCTATAGTATATTAAAAATGTCACAACGGAGAAAGTTTTTAGAGCGTGATCTGCGGACACGTAGGCTATTTTTAGAAGGTGCTCTGCAGGCGCCTCATACGCGTCCCGCGGGCACCACATTGGAGAACCCTGGTTTAGAGTAATTTCCTGTGTATTAGCCACATTGTGTATAAGCTGCAGGACAGAGTTTTAAGCAAGTTAAAAAAAAACATATTAATACCATGTTAACTGCCCCTGTGCATCAACCTCATAGCCAAAGAAATTTTGCAAAATCAATGTATAAGCCACGGCTAATAGTCGGGAAATTACGGTAGATGCATTTCTGACTCTTACCGGTTGTTGTTGTTGTTTCTTCTGGTGTTTGTGCTTCGCTTTCTGTTGCCGTCTCCTCTTTGTCTGCTGCAGGTGGCTCTTCCACGGGATTAACCTCTTCAGCAGGGTTAACCTCTTCTCCAGCTTCTATTAGCAGAATTCAATACATAAAGTGAATATGTTATGGTCGCAGTGTTAGTGGCTACATTTAAACATGGCAAGTACAGCATGTGTGTGTGTGTGTGTGTGTGTGTGTGTGAGTGTAAGGGACAAACAGAGAAAGAGGACGATTAAAAACAAACAAACAAAAAAAAGACCTGGCTTATCGTCTGTGGTGGTTGAGCTGCTGTTGGCTTTGCTGCTCTCGGAGCTGGTGCCGTTCTTCTCCTTGGGTTTGGGCTTGGGCTTGGGTTTGGTGAACTTCATCTTGTTGAGCAGATAGTTGACCTCGCGGTCCAGCAGGGAGATCTTGGCGTCAATGTCTTTGGACAGCAGCACAGGTTTCTCGGAGGGCGACCGCTTCTCCTGTTCAGCCACCGTCTGATTCTTCCAAGTCTGGAGTGGAGGTGCATATCAAAGATTAGAGGAGCACTGAAACGGTGCAGTCGGAGACTTTCACAATCATGACTTTCCAGAGGTGTCACATCTTACAGTGGTTTCATTTAACACTTTCTCCAAAGTCTTCAGCTCCACTTCAGTAAAGATTTGGTCAGCCTCGGGGATTAGTTTAGCACTTCTGCAGGGAGGGAATGAAAATACATTTAGTTTGTTGTTGCATTTCTTTATATTACCACTTGGGGGCAGTGTCTACGTGTATATAAACATATTTCAGTAAGAATGGCATACTTCGCCTAAGGCTGACTGAGTCAAGAACAATAAAACATTGTAAAAGCATGCTTTGTTCTAGGCTTGTCTTATCAAGACAAATCGCATGGGGCACACCTGCATGTGTGTAATAGGAACCTAAGCCTATTCAATACCTTGTGTTGTGAAACAAAAGGATTTCAAAATCAGACCAGAAGATTTGAGTGATTATGAGACATAAGGCATAACACATCTTATTGTGTAGCATAATTGGAACCAGTTTAACTTAACATAACGGTAATCAAAGTATTATTATACTCCCAGTTGCGCAAGCCATGTTTCTGCAACTCTGGACATAAAGGACAAATTCTGACGGTTGTAACCGCAGGAGTTAATGAAAGCCACTCCTGTTTCTGAAGAATCTGAGAAACAGATCTGTGATGATGGGAGTTGAGTAACAAAAAAAGTTACGAAATATATCTGCTGCCTAATTTCCCTATTGAGCCCCTATGAGGAAACATCTGAAAATCATTACTCTCCTCAGAGATGAAAAAGCAGCTGTTGCTATTGTTTACAAACTACTATAAATGGTTTAAGCCACTATTCTAATCAAAACCTTCTTTCGTCCTCAACCAAGTACAAATGAGCTAAGGCAGTGTTTCCCACCATCTAGAGTTCTTTACTGCCAATGCATCTCAATTGGATCCATTGAGTGCATGCATTGGAACGCAAGAGGTATGTATGAACTTGTCTTAGTTAAAGGAATAACGTAGTTTAATATGACAAAAACGGTGGAGTGTTCCTTTAATACTCATACTGCCTCCAGACCAGTGTGTGTCCCACTTACTTGAGGAAGAAGGCAGACTGGTTGAGCCGGCTGTCGAGGGTGGCCAGGCGGTCAGGCCACTTCCTGCGCTCGTCCACCCTGAAGAACATGCCCTTGGACACCTTCTTCAGCTCTGACAGCTTCTCCTTCAGCTCCTTGGTGGCGGCCGAGTAGCCGTCCTCGTCCATCCAGTTGGAGGCCTCGCTCAGCTTGGACGAGAGCTGCTCCTTCTCCTCCTCGGACACCACAGCCTGGTACTCATCCTGGTACAACTTGTCCTGAGGCGGAAGGAAACCGTGTCCGTTGGCACGTTCATCGACACAGATATTGGCCCATTCTCAACCTCTCTCCTCTCTCCTCGATGCTCGGTCCTCCAGGCTCGTTCCCACTGATCTATAACTAGCACTGGATAGACTATCCCATTGTTGCCGCCCCATCATTCTTTATGTAGATCAGTGGGAACGAGGACCGAGGAAGGAAGGGAGGTAATATAAAAAGACGAATGAGAAGCACCCATTGAAACTCTGGGTTACAAATGCCTTGTAAGCTACAATTGGGGGGTTCCATACCTGGGTCTCAAAGATGAAGGCCTCCAGGCTGTTCAGGGACTTCTCCCTCTCCTGTTTCTGCAGGTCCCGATCAGTCAGATCCTGCAACCTGGCACAGTAGGCGTTCTTTAAATAAAGGGCTGTGATCCCACTTCTCAGTATTGTCAACGTGCTTGTGCTATGAATCATGAACTGTATGAGTGTGAAGCTCTGTGCAGACAGCGACAACAACTGTCTGTGCAATAAAGATCCCATCAGGCTATCCACCATTTTTACTAAGAGGGCACAACGTTAGAGAACTACAGAGAGAGAGAGAGAGAGAGAGAGAGAGAGAGAGAGAGAGAGAGAGAGAGAGAGAGAGAGAGAGAGAGAGAAACAACAACCCACTTCTTCTTGGAGGACTCAATGGCCTCTATGGTTGGGTCCAGCACATCGTTGACCTCGAGATTTGCTCCGATGTCAACCGAGATCTTGCTCTTCTTCAGTGGTTTGGCCTTCTTGTCCTCCTCGGGCTCCTTAGCTTCAGCCTGGTCTCCCTCGGGGGCCTTCTCAGATTTCTCAGCAGACTCCTCAGTCTTTCCTGCCTGCTCAGCACAAGTTTCAATGTCATGCCAGAACACTTTTTAAAAGTTGTTCGCTAAAGAGATTCAAGGTTGACAAATGTTAAGGCTGCAGCTAGCTAAAGGAGCAGCAATCAGCAAACATAACAAAACAGTGGTGATGAGGGGCAGATTGAAGAGTTGCATTAAAATCTTTACATTAAGTAAAATCAGCATCATCAACCTCTGGATTCAAAGTAGGACTGAACCGATATGCTTAAACCTATTAACTATTTATGCTAACTTTGCACTTTGCACTATCTGTGCATCACTGCATTGCATCTTTAAGAGAGGGTTAAGACAGGCCCAGGGAGGAGACCTACCTCCGAGGCGGTGTCAGCCCCGTCTTGGGTGGCCTGATCCTCAGCCTGGGGCTCCTCGGCTGTTTGCTCTCCGGTTTCCTGCTTCTCTTCTGCGGCCGGTTCCTTCTCGACCTGTTCCTCAGTTTCTTTACCCGCCTCAGGAGCCTCCTCTTCATCCTGGAACCACATAAGAGGTTGATGATGGAACCACAAACGCATAGATACAGACACACACATAGGCCTTTTCCACGGACAGAGAACCGGCTCCGTTCCCGTTTGCGAACCAACATTTGAACCGTTCACCGCGTTTCCACCAAACAAAAGCCGGTTCAGAACGTGGCACCTTGGTTCGGAAGTCGAACCAAAAAATAGTAGGTTTTTCTTGCGAACTGGAGTGGGCGTCATTGCGCCATTCAGAGGGGAGAAGGCTAAAAGCATCAGTTTTCCGTCCATATCAACTGTTGCCATGAGTTTTTATGGGACAACTGGTCATATCATTCTCCTGCTTATATGAATCTCATTAACTTTTGTTTTTGCATACAACACCCATTGATGATGATGCATCCTTAGTTCGGTTCAGAACTGGTGGAAATGTGGGCTGGTTCACAAAGAATTTTGAACGGCACCAGTTCAACACCGGGTTCGCTGTCGGTGGAAAACCGCCTATTGTAAGACATGTTAGAACTCACCTGGACTGGTTCAGTCACATTTGCACTAGGTTCTGAGCTTCCACCTCCAAACAGACTTTGGATTGTATTACCCAGTTCTGAAACACAAATACACAAAACATGACAATTGTGATCACTGCTTATTCTCCAGAATCATCCAATATGGCTGTAATACTTAAGTCAGAGAATTTCCCACGATCATGGAATTACTGGAGTTACTCAAGTAATCATTTCAGCCCTATATGTGTGCATTAGTTTTTTTTTGAAAAAAAAGAACATACTTGTCAGTGTAGATTCCTCTTCTTTCTCGTCCACAATAGTCTCAAACACAGACTCCACCTGAAAAAGCAGTCATTAATACCAATACAATCACCTCCTTCTCCTCTTCAAGTGTTCCTAGTCAGGGCCCGTATTCACAAAGAATTTTAAGGCTAAAAGTAGCTCCTAACTGGCAAATTTAGGAGAAACTCCTAAAAATAATGGGCGTGTCACTCCAAACTTTAGGACTCCTAATTTTTTTCACTAAAAGTTATTCACAAAGCATTTTAAGCTTAAAAGGAGCTCCTAAGTCTAGGACAGCTAAAAAGAACTAACGACTTCTAACTCACTAAGACACACAACCCGTTTTTAGTGGTATTTCACGTCGCAATGTTTTGAAATGAACGTGCGGTTACAGGAGCTTTCATGCAAGGGAATAATTGTGCATTGCAACTAAGGATGCAAGTGCAATAATGCCTCCGACATCCAAAACCACCATTGCATGTAAACTAAATGTAACGTCTCATTGT
The DNA here is from genome assembly GCF_963854185.1 of Sardina pilchardus. Classification (NCBI taxonomy): domain Eukaryota; kingdom Metazoa; phylum Chordata; class Actinopteri; order Clupeiformes; family Clupeidae; genus Sardina; species Sardina pilchardus. Next base: position 15,667,772 of record NC_084998.1, read on the forward strand.
GCCTAATTAAATTAAATTGTTTCTCCTCTTTGCAAATGTAGGCTACGTGTTTTCATACAGATTAATTCAAAACATGTTGCAAAATATACTGCTCCAGTCCGTAGTGTTTCATTATGCCTAGGCTATTTGCTTTACTCTTTATTAATTTAGGCTATGCCTATTTATTCATCATCTTCCATCCTTCACAGCTTGACATAGCGCCCGCTATGTAATTAAATGTAATTTATCTGGCTTCCTTAAGTTGTAACTTTGACATGCTAAATCCTATTCTGATCCAGTATTACTATGCCAAGAATTTGATCTGTGCCACAAAACGTTCCAAACAGACAGTGGAAACAGAGAAGTGGTACCAGAGCAGGAGAGCTACACCAGGTGCGTATCTAATGCGTAAAAAACATTTGAGAAGATTGGTCTAATTTCTTTTTTTTACGTACACGCTGCAATCACGTCTGTTGCAGTTACTTCCACTGATTTCAGTGGAAGCTAATTGTTGCAGCAGATGCAACGAAAACGGACCGCCTCAATTACGCGCCTGGTGTAGCTTCCCAGCAGGACTCCAAAATAGGAGCTGGCACAGATTGGCTGGACAGATGTGGACCTCACCCTGTCCAGCACCAGCACACCGCTCTCGTCCATGTTGAAGTGTGCCTTGATTCCCTTGGACTCGGCATCGCTGTGCTTCTTGAAGCTCTCTCCCACTCCATTCAGCTTGACCGTGGTGAGGTTCAGAGAGCCAAACACACTGCACACAGAGCAAACGCAAATCATTCATCAACTCAAAATAGATTCGCATTGGTGATTAAATAGAAAAGATGGTTAGTTGCACAACCTGCAAAACTGAAAGAGAAGCCTTCACAGGATGTGAGCAATCATATCAACACAAACACTGGCAAAAGATGTCAGTTAGGGGTGTCTATTAGTGCATGCTTTTAGGGTAGACAGCTTGATATTGTTAAAAATCCTCGTTGGTTGTTGGTTTGATTGCTCATGTGTTGTTCACATGCATGTTACTGTTGTTGATGTTAAAACGGCGTACCTTAGGTCTTGTTCACTGAGGAAACTGAGGTCGCCGTAGTTGATGTTGAAGACAAAGTCATCCGCGTAGCGGTTGAAGGTGATGACCTTTCTCTGGGGGTATGGAGCCATGCGCTGGAACAGGATGCGCTTGTTGTGCTTCACACTCTTCGTTCCATCCTCTTCCTCAGTCTCCCTGCTGAACTCCACCTGGTAGAGGAAAGCAACATGTTACAAATTCAGTGTTTGTACATAGGCCTTTACTAGTCTGCATGCTGTTCAACCAAGGCTGAGTCCCAAGACATAACATATTTTCCAAGAATATGTTATTCGTTGTGACTGTACCGTGCACACAGTGCTTACCTTGGCAACAGGCAGAGACTACTGTATTTGGTCAAAACAGTTAGAATTTAAAAATGGATAGAGTTTCTATTGAGATGACGATGCTCCTTACCTGAATAGGGAAAACGGCAGCGTCTCGCACGATGAAAGGCTTGACCTTGAAGGCTTTGCTGAGGGCCGCTGCCTGGTAGACGGCTCCCATGGCAGCAGCCTCGTCAGCATTGATGTTCTTCGCCAGCTCCTCTCTGAAACACACGAGGTACGTTGTTAAGGAAGGAGTTTTTCACTTCTGAAACCAATATGGCTGATTTATAAAGGCTTTATTTACATTTCAAATACAGTTGTCATTTCATACAGTACATTTCTATTCTTCACGTTATGTTTAAATAATTAATTATTCACAATTTGAATTTTGAAAAGCACCTTGGGTCAACTTCTGTTCTGTTATATAAACTGACGTGAACGGATTCAACCCACAGAGCCCAAGCTAATATTATCAGTACTGTTTTGTTTTAACTGTAAGCCTTGAAAATAAGGACATACTTGCGCACAGCCTTCAGCAAGACCTCCTGGACCTTGGGTACCCGAGTTGATCCTCCCACAAGAATGACCTGCTCGATCTCATCCTACACAGGAAATAAGGTTTCACATTCAGCGTTGCAAGACTAGACTAGCCCTATGAAGCCGGCCTACACAGAACACAGTCTAAAGGTGACCTGGACATCTCCAACTAAATAATTCCTAATAGATACTAATTAAGGTATTCAATCTTAGAACTGTAACTACAGCAAAATCAGTCGTTAATGGCCTGGTCAGACTATACGATTTTTTTTGTCGCTCACGATTGTCGTTTACGATCTACCATGTCACACTATACGATTTTAGAACCATGAAAACCTCTCCGCGTCTTGGTCGGGAGAGTGGCCACATACACCGAAAGCATCGGTCGTGTCACACGACTCCCGTCAAATTTCTGACAAGCCAGACTTTTTGTCGGGCTGTTTTAGAACGTCGTGAACGACAAATCGCAAGTCGTGAAGCATGTCACATTATAAGATTCACTCCGCGTTCAATGTCGTACCCGACCATTTGAAACCGGATACGACGCTGTAAACTTGTCGGTCACGACAAATTCGGGCCAAAAACACACACACACACACACACGCTCCTTTAGAGTTCACTCACGAGAGACATTTCAGCTGAGGTGAGGGCATCCTGGACAGGTCCTGGCACCCTGTCAAACAGATCCTGACACAGCTCCTCAAACTCAGTACGAGTCACCTTCGCCTTAAAGTCAATGTCATCCATCAGACCCTCCACCTGCAAAAAACAAACAGAGGACTTTTTCATTTATCAGAATTACAAGCCCATATTTGTTTTGTTAACAGACTAATAAAAATTCTTCATGAACCAATTTCATAAGTCTGTGCAAACGGTGTGTTCCTCTACCAGGTGTGAGTGTGAGAAGGTAACAGTCACTGGTCTGACCTGAGCCATGAATTCAGCGTTGGCACTGAGCACGGTCTTTAGCCTCTGGGCCTCCTTGAGGAGCTTAGCCATGGCCCGCATGTTCTCCCGCACGTCTTTCTTGGACTTCTTCTGCTCGTTAAACAGCTTGGCCAAGTGCTCTCGCAGACGAAGCTCCATTTCAAATCCTCCCAGTGTCCGGTCAAACCTTAATGAATATTTATTTAGAATCAAAAACATATTTCATATAAAAAAAAGAGAGAAAAAAAAAGAATGATTTAAAACAAACAAAAAAAATGCCCAAAACCATCTACACAATAACAAACACACAAGCCTATCTGTGGCTACTTTATAGTCTCTTTATGGTATATTCACCTAGGTGTTACTATAAACAGTGAAACTCACCCTACTCCTCTGATCTGGAGCTGGGGCTGTGTTCCCAACTCTTTGTTCTTCACAGTTTGATAAGTGACGATAGTGGCCGTCGTGCTTCCAGAGCCCATGTCATAGAACAGCACATTCTGCAAGGGGAAAACATGCACATCTTTAAGATGAGAGAAACAGATGTGGAAATACATACAGTATATACAGTGGCGGTTCTAGACTGAATTACTCCCCAGGCGAGATCCTCCACGAGCGCCCCCATGAGTGTTTTTTGACGCACTTTGCGTCAGTTGGGCTCATAGGGTTAAGCGCTCGTGCCGCCCCATACAAGATGCCGCCCCGGGCGACCGCCCGGTTCGCCCGTACCTAAAACCGCCACTGAGTATATATTTCTTCTTCACACAATTTCAGCTAGGATTTCTGTCTTAATGGAGATTTCTGACAGAGCCTTTTGGCATTACCTGTGCAGTTGCGTTTATGTCTTTCCTCCGGAACACTCCATAGTTCAAAGCAACAGCTGTGTTGTCATTGATGAGCTGAAGGACCTTCACGCCTGCCATCCGGGCAGCCTGCAGAACTGCCCTTCTCTCTGCCTGATTGAAAAAGGCTGGAACGGTGATCACTGCATCTTTAATTGGCTGCTCTGAAAAAAACAAACAAAACAAAAAAAGTCCAATGTTAGCTCTGAAATATGCTGAATAGTGACTGTATAGATCAAAGCTTAAGAAACCAAACAAACCTGCAAAATCCTGAGCAAGAGAGCGAGAGTCATTCAACACCATGCCAAGGATTTCCTCCGGTGAGTACACCATCTCTCTGTGGGAGAGCAGAGATCCTCATCAGTATGCAGAACACTCAACGGCCATCAGACATGCATATGTAAAATATATACAAAGAGGGGGTGTAACGATTCCTCCGACAGTCTGTCAGATAAAGGGTACTCAATCAGTATTTTAATGGCCAGGTAACTAATGACAGTATTACAATTTATATGTATCCATGTCACAGTTCAAGAACAAGTCTGTCATATAACCGGTCAAAGATGCTTCTGCAAGGTTGAACTGATATTTGCCAATGCAACCAACAACACTTTAAAGTGCTGTTCTAATTCAATTTAGATACCACCTCAAATTACTTCACATCAGCAACTTCTAGAGGACAACAACTTCTAGAGGGCAACAACATCGTGTGCCATTCCTTCTGTGATTGTTGCTTTGTCATTTGCCTGTATCTGAAGTTAAATGTTACTCTTTCTTCAGCAGGCATTATGGTATAATGAGGAAATAGGCTGAGTGCAAGACCATGCCGCATTGATTTAACAAGCTGAGCAAAATTGGTTTAGTGACATTCCTGTTGGATAGACCCACCGTCTGTCTTTTAACACTGAAGTTATCTGTCCAATAAGGTCCAAGAACCTTACAGACTTACAGATATAACCAGTTGGTTTACAAAAATGTTTATGGCAACTACTGTATGCAGGCACCCCCCCCTCCTTCAAAATGAAGAGAGAGGTAACATACACTGGTTTACTTGCATAATCCCACACGAGACTTACTCTGAGAGCCTGAAGATGGTAGTGCCCCTCTGCTCGTCCTTCTCTAGCTGGTGCTCAGGGAAGTGTTGCTTGTACAGCAACACCTGGGGATTGTCCTCACGCTTCCCCAGAAGACTCTGAATGTATCGGTACACCACCTTCGGGTTCTTCACAGACTGTCAACACACAGATGATGTGATGATGAATGACACGATGCTCATTGTCTAACAAGAGACAAAACCTGTCAACGTATGTCAAACGAGATGCTTTGAGATGCATGGAACGGTGACACCTACCACTCCGAGGGCGCTGTCTCCAAAGAGACGCTCATTGTCCTTCAGGCACACGGCTACCGGTGTTTTCCTCCTCGACTCCCTGGAGCAACAGAGAAGAATCGATTGCTCAGTTTCAAAGTCTTTCCTGCTTAACCATCACGAATGACTGTTTGAGTCGGTTCAAACTTACTTGTTAAGGACAATCTCCATGGGCACACCAGGTTTGACTAAAGCTATCTTCACCCACTCACTCCCCAGGTCTACAGACATCACAGCTACAGAGTCTGCAGGTGAGGCAAACATGGTATCAAACACCCACACTCAAGAAAATTAGGAAGTGAAACTACTGTGTGTGAGGGCACAGTGGTTTCCGGCTCCATCACTGTACTAATACTCCGCCATAACCATATTAACATGCACCGCGTTGTCTCAAACAATCTTACCTGTCTGAGAAGGCAGGAGTGCAAGTGCAAGGCAACACAATGTCCATATGGTCAGCTTCCTCATTGTGACCTATAGGAGAAAAAGAAATCTGTCAACAGATACAATGGCCACAGCCAGATCTTCCAAGTATTCTTACTTTGTTTTGGTGGGAATATATACAGCAGATACAAGTTTGTCATTCAGAGAGGTATTAAATGTGTGTATGGTGAGGGACAGAAGTACATTCAGTCTACTGTAGGTGGGGACAGATCACCTTGATCACAGGTACACCATCAGGTTCAAGTCCCCTTATGTGTAAAGCTAAATGATCCCGCCCACGTGAGAGGACAAGAGCTTGAATACACGTGGCACTAATTACTGAACAATCTGTAAGGATGCGGTCAATTAACCTAGTCATCATCTCAAATGACTGCTGGCGTTTTGAGACATACGGATAACATCATGGTTAGACAGTAGGGACAACAGCGCTGCCCACAACAGTTTAAAGCAGTCTCGCGAATATTCGCTTTGTGGAATGAATATGAGCCGTACATGGGTCCGTGCAGGCTTGTGGATGCGCATCGAAATTTCTAGTCTTTGAACGCCGGTGTGTGAATCGTTGATTGACCGAGTCACGTCGTGAGACGTTGAAGCTAGCTTTCTCTCGCTAGCCAGCATTATTCTAGACTCAACTTAATTGGTAGGCCAAAGTGCATTTAGTTTAATCACTAAAAAGTACATTAACGTTCACACAATTCGTATGAGAAGTGTTAAGACATCCTGTTCAGAACTATGCTGAATGCAATTAGATCCATTCATCCATCCTTAACGCTACAGCTAGACCGCAATGCTAATAGGCTACAGACATCAGATCACTCACTTACTTACTTAGCTGGCGAGCTAGCTCACTTGCTAAGTGAGCAAACTAGCTAAACTGTCACACGCACAGTCAGTGCTGTCACAACAAAGCTATGCAGGGTAGATGAAAATGGTGCTAAAGACCAAGTTGTGTAAAATGAGTGTAACATTACATTCAAACTCCACCGACATGTCGAAACTTACCTTAAAGACCCAGGTTATTTTGGTTGTGGGTGACTACAGAACTCCGGTTCTTTCTGGCTTTGCACGTTTCTGAGCAAATGGATTTGATCAACTCCCGAACCCTCTTGTACTCGTCGGCAGTTATATCTAGATCATGTACAACTGAAAACCAGCTCCAGTGTGGCTAGGAACATTACCTTGTTCGCAATTATTTTAAGGGTACACTCCACAGACTTCTTGCGTTTTCCTTTGCAGTCACCGGCTTGTTCCTAACCTAACCATTGGGCCCAGGACGCGGCGTGATCTCATTGGATCCCTTGTACTCGCTCTTCCGCGAGTGACAGTTGTCCTGTGGTAACAAGGCCCGCCTTTTGCTTTCTAAACGACCAACAACGATAGGTCCACGTGCTGAACCACGACTTGGACAGTGTATTCAGTGGTCCAGCAGGGGTACAACAAGTTTTATCTGCGTTCTTGATTGGTACACGTTCAGTCAATGGGATGGGGAAAACTAAAATATTTGTATCTTGTGCTACCCCATCTTTGTACAGTAAAATAGGGTCCCATTGCATCACCTGCAGTCTGACAATGAAACCTTAATGATTGAGGCCTAAACTAGGCTAGTTGAAAAAGGCTGACTATTCCCTTTGGATTTAGGCCTAAGAACCACATTTCTGCTTAAAAAACACATATTTGATAAAAGTATGTTTTAGACATGATACATGGCATTATGGATTTTGGAGGATAGCCTATGCCTATGACTACAGATTCTCATGTGAGGTTCTGTAAACAAATACACCTAGGCCTCAATTCTTAAACATGCCAGACCAGTGTGGGGTGGTTGACAAAAGGTCTGTCTGGAGAGTGCAAACACGTTGCTGCATCATTGAACTCCATCTTCCTTTTTTCCATCTGTTAGTGAAAGACTTGATGAGGATATCCTGTACACCCTCACCAACATATTAAAGGGCAGTTCTCTGCTTGCATTCCTTACACTCCATTATTCTAATACAGCATGGGGAACATGTAGTAGTGCTAATGAGTACAAGCGCTACAGCAAGCGCTACAGGGTCCCATTGGCTAAAGGCATTTTTAAAAAATCATTTATCCCAAACGCCATTAATATTATCAACTCAAAGTGAATCCCCTGACAGCAAGAACTGCTCCTATTTATTTAATTTTATATTGTTTTTATAACCATTGATGTTTGTCCTGTATGTCCAGTTGCTGTATGTTCAGCTGCCATATGTTGCTTATGTTGCTGTATGTTCAGTCACTGTATGTCCAGTCGCTGTATGTTCAGTTGCTATATGTTGCTGTATGTTGCTGTATGTCCAGTTGCTGTATGTCCAATCAATGTGTCTGTGAAACATGTCTGTTTTATCCTGTGTTTTGGGTGAGCCAAAGACAATTTTCCACCTTGGTGGACAATTAAAGACTTATTCTATTCTATTATTCTAACTTAAGGACATGTATAAATTAATTTATTCACACATTTCATATTATTACATTTTAAATTACATTTATTTTTGCAATTATTTACAGGACTATTCAAGATTATATACTTGTGAAAGATTTTGTAACTAATAGCAAATGGTAGTGTAAATAGTATCAGATTGTAAATTGTTTGGCAGGGCTGTGTCAGAGTACTATATGAGTGATGCTTGACTTTATGAATGTGATGTAAACATAGAACCCCTATCCTGCAGAATGGTGCAGTCTCCCTGGTGTTAAATTGGAGTTGGTTCTATCTATTTTAGGCCTAAAGGTACAGCCTGATCCAGCAAGATCACTCTCAGTCTCACTCATTCACAGTCGTCTGGAAAAGTTCAGATGGGGTCTAGAAATGTCGTTGGTGGTGATGATGAGTGCAATGGATAGACCGGAGAGAGGAGACCCTGGTCCAGACTGGAGAAGATGCTGCTGGTTTGCGTCACTGGTCATGTAACGTGTGAAAGTCAGATTTCTCTTCCAGCCAGTAGGTGGCGATATCACGTTTACATTTATTGTTTCACTGACTGTGGCATAGTAGAAGAAACTTTGTCAACATGGCGACCCCGATGCATCGGCTGATTGCTAGAAGGCTAGCGTAAGTACTATATTAATACAAATCCTAGCGTCTGGGTTTGTTAGGTAGTAGCATAGTTATTCAGTACAATGTGAACAATGTTGTGTAATGTTTGTTGTACAGGAAATACAACACCGTGTAGCGTCTCAGACTGGACCAACTACTAGCCTATTATTAGCTAGCAAGAGCTAGCTGCTAACTGCTTAACATTACGATTACGACTACGACTACTCTGCTTAACACTTGATAAGCTCTGGCAAATTTATTGAAAGCCTTGCCCTTGAATGTTAGCTTTTAGCGATTTAATAATTATTTTGAATACATAAGTTAAATGTGTTTAAAGATAACAGACGTGAGGCAGTGTCATCCTTTTTGATAGTGATAACACCATAGCTAATGTAGTCAGGTTTTAACAGTAACGGCATTAATATGTTGTTCTTTTCTTCTCATTCCACTCTATACCAAAACAGAGAGGCAAACAAGCAAAACGTCAAATGTCAGAAGTGTCTAGAACTTGGTCATTGGACCTACGAGTGCAAAGGGAAAAGGAAGTACCTTTATCGACCCTCTCGAACTGCAGAGATGAAGAAGACCCTAAAGGAAAACGATAACAAACAAGAAAATGTAATGTAAGTATAGTGTGTGTGTGTGTGTGTGTTTGTGTGTTTGTGTGTTTGTGTGTTTGTGTGTTTGTGTGTGTGTGTGTGTGTGTGTGTGTGTGTGTGTGTGTGTGTGTGTGTGTGTGTGTGTGTCTGTGTGTGTGTGTGTGTGTGTGTGTGTGTGTGTGTTACCTGTTGTGTATTCAGTCATGATTCACACTGCTACCGTTTACTCTTCTTCACAGCCCTCATGCTGGAGAAGTCGCTGATAAAAGGAAAAAGAAGAGGAGAAAAAAGTAATGGAGATTCCATCTTCTTTGATAAATAATTCCAAAATCAATCATGTGGAAGATGGTCTGATGTATGGCAATGCTCCTTGTTTTTTTTTTAGGGAAAAAGACCAGAGTAGCTCCACTGGTGTCAGCAGTGACTCGGATAGCTCAAGTGATTCCTCTGATAGCAGCGAGTCGTCCAGTTCCTCGTCTTCGTCGGAGGACAGCAGCAGTGATAGCGAGGGCAGCTCCAGCTCCTCGGCCTCCTCCAGTAGCAGCAGCAGCAGTAGCAGCAGCAGCTCCGAATCGGATTCAGATTCCTCTAGCAGCAGCAGTTCGGACCAAGGCCCACCAGTGAAGAGAAAAAAGAAAACCTGAAGGACTTGAAGCCCAGATGTTCCTTTCGTTTTTTTAACGCTACCATGTGTTTTTGTGATGATGTGGTAATCCTGTACCCAGTCGGTTTTGGTATGACTTGGTTGCATCAAGATGTTTTAAGCCTTCAATTCTGAGAGTGCTAGAGCACGTCATGTGCCTAGGCAAGCAAGATTTCTTTTATTTTCAATAAAGGATATTTGATTTTTATTCCCTCTGACTGTTTTGTAATATGGTAGAACATCCTGTTTAAATACTGTTGAATAATTAACAGTTGTCTTACTCAGTTACATTTGTCTCATCATCAAGTGAACTGTGATACTGAAAGGGAAAGTTACATAATTTGTTGGTATGAACAATTGGAAATATATCTGTTTGCTATGTTCACTTATGTCTACATCTTCGATCATGTACAGTCAGTGGCAGTAGAGAGGATATTCTGCAGAACTGTGGATGTGTAGTCGACATCATTTTAGAAATAGTCGTGCTAGGGTAGTCAAAATAATGAATATGAATATCCTGCATACTTATTTTAATGGTGATGATGGGGGATAACTATCAACATGATTTAATGTTTGACGCTCAGATCAGCCTTAAGAGGTTCGCTTTGACATTTTATGCTTAACCTTTCCGGTATGGATAAATGTTTTCAAGGTTTTCCAATGAGTTTTAATCTAGTTTTTAAATATTTGTCTTGGCAGTCACCTTACTGCAATTTCTAAGCCAGTGTTTGAAAGAGTGAGTGTGTAAGAGAAAGGGACAAATACATATATTTTAACGGAAGCTATATATATTTACACCAGAAATACAGGTGCCTTAACCCAACAGTCCAGTTTTGGCTTTCTTGATGTATTGTAGGAGCTAAACACTGAAAATAAACATACATGCCATTATCATTTTAGTGCTCTAAAAACAGATGTGTTCACAGTAAAATTGCTTCAGTGGTTGTTTGTCTTTAATATGTTCTGAAGATGTTTCATTCTGGTCTCTTGTTATTCACATTTTTATACATTTGCGCATGTTTTCCAGTTCCAGTAGATCTGTTCGTTTACATCTCATAATACATATCAAGCTTTTACATACTTTATGTTTGTATATGCAGATATAATTTGAATGAAAATAGATGGACATCTTGATTGAGTCAGTAGTAAAATGGTTTGACAAACGAAGATTTAACAGTCCAAACTGTTAAGATGGTTCTGTCCAGCAAGACCATTAATAACCTGAGCACTTGCCATGCACCCTGTTTGTAATGATCGGTGCCACTATTGGGACCGGAGCAATCAATTAGAGAAGACCATCTATGCAGGGCCGATACCAGAGAATATTACATTACAAATGTTGGAAAGATGGCAAATATCCCGGTGTTCGTCTACACGTTATCGGGACTCTCTTCCTGTGTCCAATAGGTGGTGCTATAAATCACACATGCAGAACAAAGACTTTCACTAATCTCATACTGTATGTCATGTGACTTAATTTTACTTCCACATTATAGTCATTGTCATTGAAGTGCTCACTGACCATAGTTGTCTGCAATACATACTTGCATCTGACATAAATGTACGTCAGTTATAAAATACAGGATAGTTTTTGTGCATGTCACCAACTCTTATTGATATTATTCTCAAAGGTTCAGTGAGATCAGATGTGTTAGCAGTTTATGGAAAGGTCTTTACCTGTGGTCATGGTGGTGCTTATCTAGGTCCTTAATAAATAATCACTGACCTAATAACTTTTTTCCTTGCATAACATTTTAGGTTAACAGGCCTATGCATTTTAATTTGTATTTTTGGTATTGTATTGACAATGGCAAACATCAGGCTCACCGATGGGAGCAAAGGCCTTCTATGCTGCACCCAACTCCCCTCAGACTTCCATGCTCTCGACTGCATCTTACATCTTCTCCATCTCCACCTTACTCCTAAACCCATATTTTTAAGATAGCTTATAGACTTTAATGTGCGTTTTACTCCCAGTATGTTTCTACATTTGTGTACTATTAATATTTTATTGTGTATAGTATGTGTTTTGTTTTTGGATCATAGAACAGAGTTTGTACTGTTTGTAATGAAATACCACAAGACAATACATTAACATAAATTAAATTAACAGTCATCTGCTACTGTGTACATTCCTCCACCTTTGTAGGGAATTTAGATGGTGAAGTTCCAATATTCTTGCATGTGTTGGTTACAGTCATTTCAGTGTGGACTAAAATGAAGAGCAGTATAATCGGTCCTGTTGCAGATTTAACGACGAAACTCATTGTTTTCTAAGCAGTCCACCATTCAAGATATGGAAAGTAGGACCGACGGAAATTGTAGAAATAACACTGACCGTGTGGCACTGACGATAAAACATACAGGTGATAAGCACTCGAGTGATGCGCTCGTGCACAGGCCCAGATACACAGACGCTCGCTCTTGTATCACGGTATGCGTCGCTGTCACGTGACTAAGTTCAGGAATCGAAATCAACCACCCAGTTGCTTCAATCGACTCTCTTCTTGATTGTGTTCTTGAGGTTTTGTTGGAAAAACTGTCCGGCAAAACAATGGCGATTATACGCCATCTCGTCTCATGGCTCACATAGATGGAGTCGATTGAGTATTTTAACAATTATTTATGTTTAGGGAATCGTTGATGACATTTTACTGAAGGTCTATTTGCTAAACTGGAAAGTGAAGAAAGACAAAGGGATAGGCTTTCCAATAGCTAGAATGGTTTGGGCCTAAAAGAAGACAAGAGGTAAGACGACTATAACGATCTCGATATTTGTTTTATTTGCATCTTTATCTTTGGTGAAAAAATAATGTTTATCTGCATTCCTTTGAAAATATCTGTGACTGACCACCTAATCAAGGTGCTAACTTAGCTTGTGGGATTGGTTTGCTAATTTAGCTAGCTAGCTTGTTAGCCATTAGCTAGCTTGTTAGCCATTATGCTTCTCATAAGCAGCGATGAATCATAGAAGCTAATGCGATTTGTTTTCTTGCTACAGGCTACAACCAAAGCTATATGGGCTGAGTTCATCTTATTATTTACCAGGAATTGATAACCAACTTAACTAACATGTCCATTTGTGTTCTCAGTAGTGCTGTCCTATATTTTGAGCAACGTTATGCTACAGTTCTTATGTTCTTGAAAGGGTGCTTCAGATTACAGGCTATTACGGCAAATGGCAATACCCCGTTAGTGCTAGTGGCCACCACAACTGTTTGTTACAAGTTAGCTGAACTAGCTAGCTGGCACGACGACCAGAAAATGCATTGTATATGTTAACTTTACTGAACCATATTCCCATTAGTTGTCATGGTTTGATGTTTGACGCGAAGATCTGTGTGACTATTTGAGATTATTTGGACAAGGAATTCGTTTAGCACAACCCTGTTAACTTACTGTTGTTCGAGTATATATTGTCATCAGAGTGAACTAACACTGACTGGCTAGCTAGTTACATAGATGTGCAGCTAGTGTACTGCACATCAGATAGCTAGCTACGTAGGTGTTTTTTTTTGTATATATGTGGTGGGTTGTCGATATAAATGGTTGAAATCCAAAAGATGTTGTGGTATGAGTAGTGTCGCATAATAATACAATAGATTGCAAACGATCGGAGTAACAGTGTTTGTAACGTAGAATGCACTGTTTTGTTTGTATCTAATCTTATTCCATCTACGAGTAGCTAACGTTATCACTTGCACCTTGCAAACCGAGTAGGTTGTCTTGGCAAGTTACCTGTACATTTGGGCTGCCTACTTCAATAATTACTTGGGCATGTAATGTTTTTTTTCGTGATAACTTTATACAATTCAGATAATGTTGTTGTAATAGAGAAAGCACTGGTAACAAAAACAAACGCGCGGTTGTCACGCCATGCGGAAATAGGATGTCTGATCAATACATTTATAAATAACCTGGAATTGTTGAAAACACTGGGATTGCAGTTTGAAGTGTTTTACGAAGTTTGGGTTGTTTCAACATTCTCAGTCATTGACATTGAGGATGCCCGTTGTGTTTCCAAAATGGCGAAAAACCAGGAAGTTCTTAGCTGTAATGGTAACACTACAGGCCTACTTTTGCCCAGAAGAATTTAATCAAAGGCAGAAGTCAACATGCGTATGTCATTGCATTCTGTGCATTTGTTTATGCCACCGAAGCGCACTCTCAACAACACTCGCCCTTCAATGTGCTTGCAAAGCCAGTAAAAATAATAATAATAATAAAAAAATAGTTTCAGAGCTTGTACTAATATATTTTTTAGTCTGCATCTACGTCTGAGCCTAGATTCTGTCATAACCCTTAACAGAAAATATCAGGCAAGCTTTACTGTGTTCCACATACTTATTCTTTATCTATTACTTTATAATGAACCCTTGATGTAGGAATGCATGTGTTGGTTAGTTTATTTATTGCTCACTGTTGGAAGTTCAGTTTCACACTCACTATACATGCAACTTGGAGGTTGGGTGGAACTGGCAATGTGGTGCTATAGAATCAAACTCTTATTTATTTCGTTATCATACCAATGATGGTTGTCCCCCTCTCTTTGGATTAATGCTGCTGGGTAATTAAAAGTTAGATTGTTCTACATATGCAGTTGCGTGGTTGTTTCTCAAAGGCTAAGGGACTTACCTCCAGGCTAAATGGTGTGGAATGTTGTGGCATATCTTGCAAATGCAAGCTGTGGTGACTGGGGCTGCAAAAGTCTGGGAATTTTCAAAGTAGGAAACTTTCCATGAGAATTAACGGGAATTAACAGGGAATTTCTAATATCGCAATTTGGTCTATAACAGGGAACTGAAATGTAGTTGAAAAAATCATTTTAGTTAAAACAACTGAATTTAATGCAAATTCACTTGATTTTCTACCCTGCACATATGTCAATCACATCCGCACAGCAATCAGCATAGGCTACCAGACATAAGGAAACCTATGGTGTGTTCATAGGCATGGGAAGAAAATGTTCCCAGTGAAAAACACAGAGTTGCCCATTTGTGGGCTAGTCGTCACTTTTGTCCTCATTCAAATGAGTGCAGTTCATGTCATACAAGCTCTAACAGGACGGTTAATAATCCTATGGTCATATGTTGCTGGTCTGATTTAGCTTGACAACTTTATAAATAACCATAATCTGAGTTTTGGGGTGATATGTTGTCTCTTTCGGTTTTCTGTTGTTTATTTGTTTTACCATTTTCTGGGATTGTTGCTGGACAAAGCGATAGTCAGTCAATGTTCCAACCAATCAGGTTTTGTTGTTGAGTGGTGTGGTGTACCTTGGGCAGTTCAGTAGCTTCGGCGTTGCTAGCTTAACCCGCTAATAAACCACAGGAAGAGAATTTCCCGGCCCTTTGCAACAGTGGTGAAGAAGGTGTATGAGTTTGGGAAGTGTAAAAATCACCCAAGGTTACATTTAAGAAGTTAAGGAGTACCTTAGGTTGACTTCTGCCACAAATATAAGCCTATGTACTTACACTAAGCTGATTGATAACCGCTAATTCTGTGAAAAGAGCTGAGTGTAAAAGTGCGCCTAAAAAAATAATTAAGCCAGTACAGTGTTCATGTGTTTTACCCAAGGCTAGTAATAACCGTGTAGGCTGATGCATCATGGCATCGACAGGTAATACATATTATCAGACAAAAACAAAGTAACCAATTTGTGGTTTCAGGTCAACTATAGCCATAGTGTTGGGTGTAGTAAATGGGTGCAGTGCCAATGTTAGGCCTACATCGTTGCTGAGTAGGCTATGGTTGGTACAGAACAGGTTTAGAATATTTTGGGATATTGCTGTAACAATAATAACGTTGTTCTCTTCTCTGAGTAGAAGTTGCTCCTTAAATACTGTACATGATTGGAATTTTGAGCCAAAGCCTATTGTGGATTTGCCTAGTACCATATTGGCATCAGAAGTAGTTGACTCGCTGTACAGGCTGAGTGATATGTGTAATAGGCTACAGGTTAATGGTGTTCACTTTTTTTTGTGTGTAGACTGTGTAGTCACTCTCTGAACTTAATGTCAGGCTTCAATTAATTGTATTCCCAATTGTCTGGTGAAATTTCTAATTCTCTAGGCTGACCTGGCCTATACTGCTGTTTTTTGACTCTCCATTTTTGGCTAGGCTATAGCTTGACATGGGTAACCTACTCATATTTGTTTGTGTTATGTATGCACTCGGGGAGTACTTTGGGGACCTCGTTCAACATTTTAACAATGTTTAGCTGCTGATTTAGATATAAAGTTCAAGGGTCATGGAATTTCTGCAATATTATGGAATTTGGGAAAGTCTATTCCAGACATGGAAAGTTGGGGCATTTGATCATTTTTAGGGCAAAGCCATGGATTATCAGGGAATTTTGTTGTAGCAGTTCATAATTTACTTAAAATATATTAATACAAATATATTTCCATGCAGAATTGGTGTATATCGGGTTATTAGCTTTACTGCTTGTTTGAGTAGTGCAACTTTGTTTATTCAACGTCCATTTATTTATCTCTCACTCTAAAAAGGTAAACGATTCTTGATCGCTATGTGGCTGCTCTGAAATCATTGGTTGGTCTATTGTACTATTCATTATATAATTATATTTTATAATTTGACTTAGAGTGGGAACCTTGAGTTGTTTGTACAAATTGTTTTGCTTCTTACAGAGCCCTTCTAGAGGTACAACAACATTTAGCATAAGAGCCTGAAGGGACATGGTGAGAATGTGTGTTTTTTAACTGGGAGCAACTTTTACATTCCACTACAATCGTTTTGTGTTTTCCTCACAATAAGTTTTGCATTCCCAAGCTATAGCAGGCCTGTTGCATTCCCTCATAAAACATTGTGACGGATCGCACAACTTACTGCAAATGAAAGCAGTAGTTTTCATTTAATAGTTAAACGTTTTTCATAACAATAGTTAAGGAATTTAAAAGTAGCTTTCACTTCAAAAATCTACATTCTAACCATGATCATTGGGAGACTTTGCAATAAGCATCTGCTCAATGCGCTAGATATTGTGGCATTGATCAGCTTAATTGATATTTGGTTAGTTTTGTTATTCAAAAATTGCTCGTATCAAGAATCATGATTTCTAACAGAATTGTTCACCCCTACCATGGACCATGACTATATCCCATAGGGTAAAGGAGTTTCCCTTTCACTACACATTTGAAGGATGTGCGTTGTTAGGCCTACAACAGAGTGAGAGTGGCCATTTATTTTAACAGTGGATCCTGCTTTGTGAAGGTATAGTTTAATGAGGGGCAAGTATACTGCAAGGAAATGCTAAATGCATTCTCTTTTGTTTGAATGACTCATAAAGTCAAAAAATAAAATAATGTGATTTATTACACACAACAAGGCAAATGTTTTACTGAAGTTAACGACACAGGCAGAATTATATGTGCTGGTAGATGTTACGGACTAATTACTGAGAACATGACGTTGAACAGGTTTGTTTTTCCATTTCCGTAAAAAAAAAGAAGCAGGGGAAAAAAAACCTTTCTGATTACACTGCAGTTGATTTTATGTAACTGAAAATCAAAGCAACTTTATGTGCTTGTAGTTCTCAAACTCAATGTTTGAGAATTCCCATAAAAAAAAATCACTTTTAGTCACAACAGTCACAAAACGGATCAAGATTCTGAACAGGACAGATTTGTGTTATTACTGATGACTGATATAGCTGTACGTAGGTATCAATGTCATCACTTTGAGGTGAGGTGGGGTGGTGCTGCTATGACGTGGTGTATATTTCCTCGAAAATGTATTCGCCCTATTTTATGATTAATCATCACCTGCCAACTAGGCAGCGTGTGTAGTCTAAAACACCAGTGGAAATGACCATATCTGAGTAGATGTAACGTCCAGAATTTGCACACGTCAAAGATCACCAGCCTAAGTGGCTCAAAGTACACATGAAAGGCCGCGGACAGCCCTGCCCGGAGGCTCACCACAGTGACCTCTGGTCCCTGTAATGTTTGGTTTATAGCCTCCATCCGGGATCATTCCCTGTGTTTGTAGTCAAGTCTTCTATGAATAAATTATAGGTTAAATATTATAAAATGTGATTTTTGAGCAGTAACGATGAGTGTGCTGTGTGGCAATTTATGGCCACCTGACCTGTTGTGTGTGTGTTTGTTTGTGTGTGTGTATGTATGTGTGTGTTGCTCTTGAGTTGTAGGCCTGGGTGATGAGTTTAAAAGTAAACATATTTATGTCTCCTGCACAGGCCAGTGATCATGAAAATGAGATGGGCTGTGCCTACAGAAGCAGCTCTTCCCCTTTGGGTAAACAATGCACTCTACATTTGATTCAAAATGGCTCTCTTATTTTGGCAAGTATAGTAACTATTGTCCCTGTCAACATGTTGAAAAATAGCCATTCAATGGGTTTAGTATTTTCTTGTCATGTCATAAAGGAAATAAACTTGAGTGTGAGTCCTGATAGAGAGAGAGAGATCAGGCAGTTGTAGACTAGTACTTTAAAGAAGTCACTACAGTGTTCTAGGCCTCGGTGGGGGAGGGAGAATGTTTACTGGAACAGTGTCCCTGATTGGCTTGGCATTCCTCAGTATGATGAGATCACTAGGAGGTGAGGCTCACTTGCATAGAATAACATCTCCTTATATGGCGCAGCGGGACTGATCCATATCAAGGAAGGAGGTAGGTAGCAGATGATTGTCTGCTCAGGCCTCAGGCAAAGTTTGTGTAACCTTTTTAGAAAAAGTTTTTTTTTTCTTTTTCTTTTAATGTAGTACAGTCAGTGTCCCCTTTTGTTTGAGTCTTTTTGATTTCCATAGTCAAAACATCTGAAGTAAAGTCAAAGAGTTGATAGTCTTGAGAGTGCAAGACATGACCGAGATGTGTCAGTTACTTAAATAATTGGATTAGCATTTTATTTTAAAAGCACTCAATGAAGTCTCACTTTTACCTAACCCCTACACACCAGAATGTAAGCAAATGTAAGCCTATTTAGGAGCACTTTCCCTGGTCTTTCACAAAAGTCTCCCACAGGCTTCATTGTCACTTGCCCAGGCACCCCCGTGACTAGTTGAGAATGGTGTCTTCCGCGAGCTATCCGTAACCACCCTTCTCAAAGTGAGATTTATCAGCACACCAAGGAAGTTCTGTGTCGCCGCCTCAGTTGTAAGCTGCCACGGGACTCAAACCGTGACTTCAAAATGAAAGCCCTCCGTTAAAGGGAGAAGGGATTCAGGAAATCTTTTTTTTTTCTCTAGCTAGCAGAACACCATACGGTTAGGGTCATCAAACTCTGTCGGAGTTTGACTCATACTCCTTTCCGATGGTTTACAGCCCTTGGCCATGGCCGCTCAGATGGGGTAAGCAGCTGCAGATCACTTGCTCAGCTCTCAGCGCTCAGCCGTGTTTCCTGTCTACTACAGGTTTTAGTTTGTTACCCCTTACTTACCACAACCAGGATTTGTCAGCAAATGTGCCTTGTCAGAATGATCTCTCATATGTGAAATACACTTAAACTGAATTTATGGTGCTGGTCTGTGTAATACGAGAGGTTTTGCATACAAAGCTAAATGAAGTGGTCCATATTGGGTATGTTTCTTGTAACCTATATGAATGGACATCTATCCATGAGCCATTCATTTCCATACAGAAACAATTGTGGGTGAGCTACACATGGTCAGTGTTTTTGGAGATTTTGAGATAGATAGATAGATAGATAGATAGATAGATAGATACTTTATTGATCCCCAAGGGGAAATTCAAGAGGAATGTTTGCATAGAATGTCAAAGTTCTATTGTCCATTAGCCTACATAAAAAAAGGCCTTATATTGGTCACTTTAAAGTAAATATAAAAGAATTATAGGACTGTTGATGGGGGGGAAAAATTATATTATAGCAGTAATCAACATCAACAGTGTGCACAGTGGAAGTCGAAGAATTAAATGAACAGGTCCCTGTGAAACACCTGGAGACTGTTGCCAGTTTTCTCTCTGATAGAAAGGAAAGGGAATATTTGAGATGCTCTGAGCCAGAATCATTCATTTGTCAGCTCTAATTATGAAATATGCTTACAGACTCAATTACCAGACTTCTTGAACCAGCTGCACAGCAGAGACATTCTCTCACCAATCTAGTTAGACTAATCAAAAGTTCACAGTTTCTGGGAAGTCAGTAAAACCATCGAGTTCAACATAAGCAATGGGCAGTTGGCTCGGGGCAAGTAATAGAGCATGTTGGACAAGTTTGTTGGTCCGTTTTTCTGCCAGTCACCATCAAGTCAGCGCAGTTCACCTGTGATGCTAACTGGTTGAAGCTAACTATGTGGCTAGCTACAGTATGTGGCCTTACCCAGTCTTGAGTAGCCGACATTCAGGCACCACATCATGTTTATGTTACACACACACAAACGTTTCATATTATTTACAATGCTGTGCTACGGTCATGCATCATTTCTGAAGTAGAACATCAAGGCATTCTGAGAAGTTGTCATAGCACTACTTTTGTTTTACCATAAAGTAGATTAAGACTCATATCAACTATGTAAAAACAGTATTTCCCAAACTAGAACAAAACAGTAGTAGTAGAAGTTATGGTTTAAGATTAAATAATAATAATAATAATAATAATAATAATAATAATAATATAATAAACGCATATATGTAGTTTTCTTTTACATGCATACATACTTTTACGTACATTTCTTTTATGTGACAGCCTCAGTTGCATCAAAACGATGCATTGATCCTTGTGTATGTGCAGTTCCGCTCATCCAAGGGCAGTTCACAGACAGAAAAGAGCCCAAAAACAGGCTTCCTCGAAATCAGGAACCGTGTCCTCTCTGCTCTAAATTAAGCTCTGTTTTGCCAAGCAGCATTCCGCTGGTTTGTATACACTGAGGCCCTGGTCCTATTATTTATGGCCCTGCTATGCTCCACTTGTGCCAAAAAAGGTAAAGATGTGCTTAAAGCTAGGGTATTTAGGGTAAGAATGGGTTTATCATGGTTATGTGTTATTTATTTATTTATTTATTTATTTATTCATTCAAACAAAAACAAAAACTGCTGCCGTGGGTAAGACAGGTTTTGGTGTACCACACAATGCACATATTGTGGCAGTGCAATCATTGCACAAGGTTTTTTTTTTTTAAAACAAAATTCTTACAATCACATCTGTAAAGTCTGTTTCTTTATTACCATTTTTAGAAATGTTCTGGCAATAAGTACATTTGACCACTTGACCATCTTCGGTCCCTTTCTCACCCAGTCCAAACAATTACGTTCAGGCCCTTGGTCTGTGTGTGGCATGTAGCTTCCTGTTGAGAGATTAGGTTTTCTTATTGTAGTTATCTTATTTGACTATGTCTGTTTGTTTTAGCATTTGTGTGCGTACAGGAATGTGTGTTAGGATGGTTTTGGGATCTTCTATGTTGGCTTGGTGTAGTTGCCTTTTACTGTCCTTCACGGGTATTTTTGTAGAGCTACACACTTAAATGTGTGTTATTTTGACTCTAGCAACACCATTATGGTTCTCAGTGTGTAAATATGGGTAGCATGACCGGGGTTTTGACGTAGAGTAAACAGGAATTTCATCACTACTGAAATGCTTATGTTAAGACCGTATGGGACATGGTGGGCCTTACATAAGAGCATCCTCGGTTAGCACAAGAGTTCAGTGTCTGTTGGAAATCATTCCTTTTCTGTGACCCTCTTAATCTACTTTTCACACACATTTTACTTTTTGTCTGCTTAGGGTGTCGGGGAAAATTTTGTAGGGCATTTTTCAGCCACCGGCCGTCCAAGTTGAGCTTTGTGTATAGCTTGTGTTTTCATCCTCCAGGGACCGTTACATTGTAATTTGATAA